>NC_083769.1:54061905-54225905 GCF_963514075.1 Conger conger | reverse complement strand
TTTTTTTAGTGGAAATGAAAACATAGGTAAAGCCATCGTCTTATGAGTAAAACATGAAAAATTCTGAAAAAAAAATTTCATGTTGAAAAATGTTTTTCGTGGCAAATGAAAAAATAGGTAAAACTATCGTCTCATGAGTAAAACATGAAAAATTCTCAAAAAAAATTTCAGGTTGAAAAATGTTTTTCCGTGGAAAATGAAAAAATAGGTAAAACTATAGTCTCATGACTAAAACATGAAAAATTCTCAAAAAAAAATTTTATTTTGAAAAATGTTTTTCCGTGGAAAATGAAAAAATAGGTAAAGCCATAATCTTATGAGTAAAACATGAAAAATTCTCAAAAAAAATTTCATGTTGAAAAATATTTTTCCGTGGAAAATGAAAAAATAGGTAAAGCCATCATCTTATGAGTAAAACATGAAAAATTCTCAAAAAAAATTTCATGTTGAAAAATATTTTTCCGTGGAAAATGAAAAAATAGGTAAAACTATCGTCTTATGAGTAAAACATGAAAAATTCTCAAAAAAAAATTTTATGTTGAAAAATGTTTTTCCGTGGAAAATGAAAAAGAAGGTAAACCTATAGTCTCAGGACTAAAACATGAAAAATTCTCAAAAAAATTATTAATGTTGAAAAAAAATTTTGTGGAAAATGAAAAAATACATGAGACTATAGTTTTATGCCTAAAACATGAAAAATGTTGAAAAAAAATTTTATGTTGAAAAATGTTTTTCCGTGGAAAATGAAAAAGAAGGTAAACCTATAGTCTCATGACTAAAACATGAAAAATTCTCAAAAAAATTATAACTTGAAAAAAAATTTTTGTGGAAAATGAAAAAATACATGAGACTATAGTTTTATGCCTAAAACATGAAAAATGTTGAAAAAAATTTTTATGTTGAAAAATGTTTTTCCATGGAAAATGATTAAATAGGTAAAACTATAGTCTTATTAGTAAAACATGAAAAATTTTCAAAAAATATTTGATCTTGAAAAATGTTTTTCTGTGGAAAATGAAGAAAAAGGTAAAACTATAGTCTCATGACAAAAACATGAAAAATTCTAAAAAAAAAAATTCATGTTGAAAAAATTTTTTTTGTGGAAAATGAAAAAATAGGTAAAGCCATCGTCTTATGAGTAAAACATGAAAAATTCTGAAAAAAAAATTTCATGTTGAAAAATGTTTTTCGTGGAAAATGAAAAAATAGGTAAAACTATCGTCTCATGAGTAAAACATGAAAAATTCTGAAAAAAAAATTTCATGTTGAAAAAATTTTTTTTGTGGAAAATGAAAAAATAGGTGAAGCCATCGTCTTATGAGTAAAACATGAAAAATTCTGAAAAAAAAATTTCATGTTGAAAAATTTTTTTCCGTGGAAAATGAAAAAATAGGTAAAGCCATCATCTTATGAGTAAAACATGAAAAATTCTCAAAAGAAATTTCATGTTGAAAAATGTTTTTCCGTGGAAAATGAAAAAATAGGTAAAGCCATCATCTTATGAGTAAAACATGAAAAATTCTCAAAAAAAATTTCATGTTGAAAAAATTTTTTTAGTGGAAATGAAAAAATAGGTAAAGCCATCGTCTTATGAGTAAAACATGAAAAATTCTGAAAAAAAAATTTCATGTTGAAAAATATTTTTCCGTGGAAAATGAAAAAATAGGTAAAACTATCGTCTTATGAGTAAAACATGAAAAATTCTCAAAAAAAAATTTTATGTTGAAAAATGTTTTTCCGTGGAAAATGAAAAAATAGGTAAAGCCATCATCTTATGAGTAAAACATGAAAAATTCTCAAAAAAAATTTCATGTTGAAAAATGTTTTTCCGTGGAAAATGAAAAAATAGGTAAAGCCATCATCTTATGAGTAAAACATGAAAAATTCTCAAAAAAAATTTCATGTTGAAAAATATTTTTCCGTGGAAAATTAAAAAAATAGGTAAAACTATCGTCTTATGAGTAAAACATGAAAAATTCTCAAAAAATATTTCATGTTGAAAAATGTTTTTCCGTGGAAAATGAAAAAGAAGGTAAACCTATAGTCTCAGGACTAAAACATGAAAAATTCTCAAGAAAATTATTGATGTTGAAAAAAAATTTTAGTGGAAAATGAAAAAATACATGAGACTATAGTTTTATGCCTAAAACATGAAAAATGTTGAAAAAAAATTTTATGTTGAAAAATGTTTTACCATGGAAAATGATTAAATAGGTAAAACTATAGTCTTATTAGTAAAACATGAAAAATTTTCAAAAAATATTTGATCTTGAAAAATGTTTTTCTGTGGAAAATGAAGAAAAAGGTAAAACTATAGTCTCATGACAAAAACATGAAAAATTCTAAAAAAAAAAATTCATGTTGAAAAAATTTTTTTTGTGGAAAATGAAAAAATAGGTAAAGCCATCGTCTTATGAGTAAAACATGAAAAATTCTGAAAAAAAAATTTCATGTTGAAAAATGTTTTTCGTGGCAAATGAAAAAATAGGTAAAGCCATCGTCTTATGAGTAAAACATGAAAAATTCTGAAAAAAAAAATTTCATGTTGAAAAAATTTTTTTAGTGGAAATGAAAAAATAGGTAAAGCCATCGTCTTATGAGTAAAACATGAAAAATTCTGAAAAAAAAATTTCATGTTGAAAAATATTTTTCCGTGGAAAATGAAAAAATAGGTAAAACTATCGTCTTATGAGTAAAACATGAAAAATTCTCAAAAAAAAATTTTATGTTGAAAAATGTTTTTCCGTGGAAAATGAAAAAATAGGTAAAGCCATCATCTTATGAGTAAAACATGAAAAATTCTCAAAAAAAATTTCATGTTGAAAAATGTTTTTCCGTGGAAAATGAAAAAATAGGTAAAGCCATCATCTTATGAGTAAAACATGAAAAATTCTCAAAAAAAATTTCATGTTGAAAAATATTTTTCCGTGGAAAATGAAAAAATAGGTAAAACTATCGTCTTATGAGTAAAACATGAAAAATTCTCAAAAAAAATTTCATGTTGAAAAATGTTTTTCCGTGGAAAATGAAAAAGAAGGTAAACCTATAGTCTCAGGACTAAAACATGAAAAATTCTCAAGAAAATTATTGATGTTGAAAAAAATTTTTAGTGGAAAATGAAAAAATACATGAGACTATAGTTTTATGCCTAAAACATGAAAAATGTTGAAAAAAAATTTTATGTTGAAAAATGTTTTACCATGGAAAATGATTAAATAGGTAAAACTATAGTCTTATTAGTAAAACATGAAAAATTTTCAAAAAATATTTGATCTTGAAAAATGTTTTTCTGTGGAAAATGAAGAAAAAGGTAAAACTATAGTCTCATGACAAAAACATGAAAAATTCTAAAAAAAAAAATTCATGTTGAAAAAATTTTTTAGTGGAAAATGAAAAAATAGGTAAAGCCATCGTCTTATGAGTAAAACATGAAAAATTCTGAAAAAAAAAATTTCATGTTGAAAAATTTTTTTTAGTGGAAATGAAAAAATAGGTAAAGCCATCGTCTTATGAGTAAAACATGAAAAATTCTGAAAAAAAAATTTCATGTTGAAAAATGTTTTTCGTGGCAAATGAAAAAATAGGTAAAGCCATCGTCTCATGACTAAAACAAGAAAAATTTTCAAAAAAAAATTTTATGTTGAAAAATTTTTTTTAGTGGAAATGAAAAAATAGGTAAAGCCATCATCTTATGAGTAAAACATGAAAAATTCTCAAAAAAAATTTCATGTTGGAAAATGTTTTTCGTGGCAAATGAAAAAATAGGTAAAGCCATCATCTTATGAGTAAAACATGAAAAATTCTCAAAAAAAATTTCATGTTGAAAAATGTTTTTCCGTGGAAAATGAAAAAATAGGTAAAACTATAGTCTCATGACTAAAACATGAAAAATTCTCAAAAAAATTATAACTATTGAAAAAAATTTTTAGTGGAAAATGAAAAAATACATGAGACTATAGTTTTATGCCTAAAACATGAAAAATGTTGAAAAAAAATTTCATGTTGAAAAATGTTTTTCGTGGAAAATGAAAAAATAGGTAAAACTATCGTCTTATGAGTAAAACATGAAAAATTCTGAAAAAAAAATTTCATGTTGAAAAATGTTTTTCGTGGAAAATGAAAAAATAGGTAAAACTATCGTCTCATGAGTAAAACATGAAAAATTCTGAAAAAAAAAATTTCATGTTGAAAAATGTTTTTCCGTGGAAAATGAAAAAATAGGTAAAACTATAGTCTCATGACTAAAACATGAAAAATTCTCAAAAAAAATTTTTATTTTGAAAAAAATTTTTTAGTGGAAAATGAAAAAATAGGTAAAGCCATCGTCTTATGAGTAAAACATGAAAAATTCTGAAAAAAAAAATTTCATGTTGAAAAAATTTTTTTAGTGGAAATGAAAAAATAGGTAAAGCCATCGTCTTATGACTAAAACAAGAAAAATTTTCAAAAAAAAATTTTATTTTGAAAAAATTTTTTTAGTGGAAATGAAAAAATAGGTAAAGCCATCATCTTATGAGTAAAACATGAAAAATTCTCAAAAAAAATTTCATGTTGAAAAATGTTTTTCCGTGGAAAATGAAAAAATAGGTAAAACTATAGTCTCATGACATAAACATGAAAAATTCTCAAAAAAATTATAACTATTGAAAAAAAATTTTAGTGGAAAATGAAAAAATACATGAGACTATAGTTTTATGCCTCAAACATGAAAAATGTTAAAAAAAAAATGTATGTTGAAAAAAATTTTAGTGGAAAATGAAAAAATAGGTAAAGCCATCGTCTTATGACTAAAACATGAAAAATTCAGAAAAAAAAATTTCATGTTGAAAAAATTTTTTCCGTGGAAAATGAAAAAATAGGTAAAACTATCGTCTTATGAGTAAAACATGAAAAATTCTCAAAAAAAATTTCATGTTGAAAAATGTTTTTCCGTGGAAAATGAAAAAGAAGGTAAACCTATAGTCTCAGGACTAAAACAATAAAAATTCTCAAAAAAATTATTAATGTTGAAAAAAAATTTGGTGGAAAATGAAAAAATACATGAGACTATAGTCTTATGCCTAAAACATGAAAAATTCAAAAAATATTTTATCTTGAAAAATGTTTTTCTGTGGAAAATGAAGAAAAAGGTAAAACTATAGTCTCATGACAAAAACATGAAAAATTCTGAAAAAAAAATTTCATGTTGAAAAATGTTTTTCGTGGCAAATGAAAAAATAGGTAAAACTATCGTCTCATGAGTAAAACATGAAAAATTCTCAAAAAAATTTTTATGTTGAAAAATTTTTTTTAGTGGAAATGAAAACATAGGTAAAGCCATCGTCTTATGAGTAAAACATGAAAAATTCTGAAAAAAAAATTTCATGTTGAAAAATGTTTTTCGTGGCAAATGAAAAAATAGGTAAAACTATCGTCTCATGAGTAAAACATGAAAAATTCTCAAAAAAAATTTCAGGTTGAAAATGTTTTTCCGTGGAAAATGAAAAAATAGGTAAAACTATAGTCTCATGACTAAAACATGAAAAATTCTCAAAAAAAAATTTTATTTTGAAAAATATTTTTCCGTGGAAAATGAAAAAATAGGTAAAGCCATCATCTTATGAGTAAAACATGAAAAATTCTCAAAAAAAATTTCATGTTGAAAAATATTTTTCCGTGGAAAATGAAAAAATAGGTAAAACTATCGTCTTATGAGTAAAACATGAAAAATTCTCAAAAAAAAATTTTATGTTGAAAAATGTTTTTCCGTGGAAAATGAAAAAATAGGTAAAGCCATCATCTTATGAGTAAAACATGAAAAATTCTCAAAAAAAATTTCATGTTGAAAAATGTTTTTCCGTGGAAAATGAAAAAATAGGTAAGGCCATCATCTTATGAGTAAAACATGAAAAATTCTCAAAAAAAATTTCATGTTGAAAAATATTTTTCCGTGGAAAATGAAAAAATAGGTAAAACTATCGTCTTATGAGTAAAACATGAAAAATTCTCAAAAAAATTATAACTATTGAAAAAAAATTTTAGTGGAAAATGAAAAAATACATGAGACTATAGTTTTATGCCTAAAACATGAAAAATGTTGAAAAAAAATTTTATGTTGAAAAATGTTTTTCCATGGAAAATGAAAAAATAGGTAAAATTATAGTCTTATGAGTAAAACATGAAAAATTTTCAAAAAATATTTTATCTTGAAAAAAATTTTAGTGGAAAATGAAAAAATACATGAGACTATAGTTTTATGCCTAAAACATGAAAAATGTTGAAAAAAAATTTTATGTTGAAAAATGTTTTTCCATGGAAAATGAAAAAATAGGTAAAACTATAGTCTTATGAGTAAAACATGAAAAATTTTCAAAAAATATTTTATCTTGAAAAATGTTTTTCTGTGGAAAATGAAGAAAAAGGTAAAACTATAGTCTCATGACTAAAACATGAAAAATTCTCAAAAAAAAATTTCATGTTGAAAAAAAATTTTTTTGTGGAAAATGAAAAAATAGGTAAAGCCATCGTCTTATGACTAAAACATGAAAAATTCTGAAAAAAAAATTTTATGTTGAAAAATGTTTTTCCGTGGAAAATGAAAAAGAAGGTAAACCTATAGTCTCATGACTAAAACATGAAAAATTCTCAAAAAAATTATAACTTGAAAAAAAATTTTAGTGGAAAATGAAAAAATACATGAGACTATAGTTTTATGCCTAAAACATGAAAAATGTTGAAAAAAAATTTCATGTTGAAAAATGTTTTTCCATGGAAAATGAAAAAATAGGTAAAACTATAGTTTTATGAGTAAAACATGAAAAATTCTCAAAAAAATTATAACTATTGAAAAAAAAATTTAGTGGAAAATGAAAAAATACATGAGACTATAATTTTATGGCTAAAAAATGAAAACATGAAATATTTTATCTTGAAAAATGTTTTTCCATGGAAAATGAAAAAATAGGTAAAACTATAGTTTTATGAGTAAAACATGAAAAATTCAAAAAATATTTTATCTTGAAAAATGTTTTTCTGTGGAAAATGAAGAAAAAGGTAAAACTATAGTCTCATGACAAAAACATGAAAAATGTTCAAAAAAAATTTTTATGTTGAAAAAAATTTTAGTGGAAAATGAAAAAATAGGTAAAGCCATCGTCTTATGAGTAAAACATGAAAAATTCTGAAAAAAAAATTTCATGTTGAAAAATGTTTTTCGTGGAAAATGAAAAAATAGGTAAAACTATAGTCTCATGACTAAAACATGAAAAATTCTCAAAAAAATTATAACTATTGAAAAAAAATTGTAGTGGAAAATGAAAAAATACATGAGACTATAGTTTTATGCCTAAAACATGAAAAATTTTGAAAAAAGATTTTATGTTGAAAAATGTTTTTCCATGGAAAATGAAAAAATAGGTAAAATTATAGTCTTATGAGTAAAACATGAAAAATTTTCAAAAAACATTTTATCTTGAAAAATTTTTTAGTGGAAAATGAAAAAATACATGAGCCTATAGTTTTATGCCTAAAACATGAAAAATGTTGAAAAAAAATTTTATGTTGAAAAATGTTTTTCCATGGAAAATGAAAAAATAGGTAAAACTATCGTCTTATGAGTAAAACATGAAAAATTTTCAAAAAATATTTTATCTTGAAAAATGTTTTTCTGTGGAAAATGAAGAAAAAGGTAAAACTATAGTCTCATGACAAAAACATGAAAAATTCTAAAAAAAAAATTTCATGTTGAAAAAATTTTTTTTTTGGAAAATGAAAAAATAGGTAAAGCCATCGTCTTATGAGTAAAACATGAAAAATTCTGAAAAAAAAATTTCATGTTGAAAAAATTTTTTTGGTGGAAAATGAAAAAATAGGTAAAGCCATCGTCTCATGAGTAAAACATGAAAAATTCTCAAAAAAAATTTCATGTTGAAAAATGTTTTTCCGTGGAAAATGAAAAAGAAGGTAAACCTATAGTCTCAGGACTAAAACAATAAAAATTCTCAAAAAAATTATTAATGTTGAAAAAATTTTTTGTGGAAAATGAAAAAATACATGAGACTATAGTTTTATGCCTAAAACATGAAAAATTCTCAAAAAAAATTTTATGTTGAAAAATGTTTTTCCCTGGAAAATAAAAAAATAGGTAAAGCCATCGTCTCATGAGTAAAACATGAAAAATTCTGAAAAAAAAATTTCATGTTGAAAAATGTTTTTCGTGGCAAATGAAAAAAAAGTAAAACTATCGTCTCATGAGTAAAACATGAAAAATTCTCAAAAAAAATTTCATGTTGAAAAATGTTTTTCCGTGGAAAATGAAAAAGAAGGTAAACCTATAGTCTCATGACTAAAACATGAAAAATTTTCAAAAAATATTTTATCTTGAAAAAATTTTTTTTGTGGAAAATGAAAAAATAGGTAAAGCCATCATCTTATGAGTAAAACATGAAAAATTCTCAAAAAAAATTTCATGTTGAAAAATGTTTTTCCGTGGAAAATGAAAAAATAGGTAAAACTATAGTCTCATGACTAAAACATGAAAAATTCTCAAAAAAATTATAACTATTGAAAAAAAATTTTAGTGGAAAATGAAAAAATACATGAGACTATAGTTTTATGCCTAAAACATGAAAAATGTTGAAAAAAAATTTTATGTTGAAAAATGTTTTTCCATGGAAAATGAAAAAATAGGTAAAACTATAGTCTCATGACTAAAACATGAAAAATTCTCAAAAAATATTTTATCTTGAAAAAATTTTTAGTGGAAAATGAAAAAATACATGAGACTATAGTTTTATGCCAAAAACATCAAAAATGTTGAAAAAAAATTTCATGTTGAAAAATGTTTTTCCATGGAAAATGAAAAAAATAGGTAAAACTATAGTCTTATGAGTAAAACATGAAAAATTTTCTAAAAATATTTTATCTTGAAAAACATTTTAGTGGAAAATGAAAAAATACATGAGACTAAAGTTTTATGCCTAAAGCATGAAAAATGTTCAAAAAAAAATTTTGTTGAAAAAAATTTTTTAGTGGAAAATGAAAAAATAGGTAAAGCCATCGTCTTATGACTAAAACATGAAAAATTCAGAAAAAAAAATTTCATGTTGAAAAATATTTTTCCGTGGAAAATGAAAAAATAGGTAAAACTATCGTCTTATGAGTAAAACATGAAAAATTCTCAAAAAAAATTCCATGTTGAAAAATGTTTTTCCGTGGAAAATGAAAAAGAAGGTAAACCTATAGTCTCAGGACAAAAACATGAAAAATTCTCAAAAAAATTATTAATGTTGAAAAATTATTTGTGGAAAATGAAAAAATACATGAGACTAAAGTTTTATGCCTAAAACATGAAAAATTCTCAAAAAAAATTTTATGTTGAAAAATGTTTTTCCCTGGAAAATAAAAAAATAGGTTAAGCCATCATCTTATGAGTAAAACATGAAAAATTTTCAAAAAATATTTTATCTTGAAAAATGTTTTTCTGTGGAAAATGAAGAAAAAGGTAAAACTATAGTCTCATGACAAAAACATGAAAAATTCTCAAAAAAAAATTTATGTTGAAAAAAATTTTTTTGTGGAAAATGAAAAAAAGGGTAAAGCCATCGTCTTATGAGTAAAACATGAAAAATTGTCAAAAAAAATTTCATGTTGAAAAATGTTTTTCCGTGGAAAATGAAAAAATAGGTAAAACTATAGTCTCATGACAAAAACATGAAAAATTCTCAAAAAAATTATAACTATTGAAAAAAATTTTTAGTGGAAAATGAAAAAATACATGAGACTATAGTTTTATGCCTCAAACATGAAAAATGTTAAAAAAAAAATTTATGTTGAAAAAAATTTTAGTGGAAAATGAAAAAATAGGTAAAGCCATCGTCTTATGACTAAAACATGAAAAATTCAGAAAAAAAAATTTCATGTTGAAAAAAATTTTTCCGTGGAAAATGAAAAAATAGGTAAAACTATCGTCTTATGAGTAAAACATGAAAAATTCTCAAAAAAAATTTCATGTTGAAAAATGTTTTTCCGTGGAAAATGAAAAAGAAGGTAAACCTATAGTCTCAGGACTAAAACAATAAAAATTCTCAAAAAAATTATTAATGTTGAAAAAAAATTTGGTGGAAAATGAAAAAATACATGAGACTATAGTTTTATGCCTAAAACATGAAAAATGTTGAAAAAAATTTTTATGTTGAAAAATGTTTTTCCATGGAAAATGATTAAATAGGTAAAACTATAGTCTTATGAGTAAAACATGAAAAATTTTCAAAAAATATTTGATCTTGAAAAATGTTTTTCTGTGGAAAATGAAGAAAAAGGTAAAACTATAGTCTCATGACAAAAACATGAAAAATTCTAAAAAAAAAAATTCATGTTGAAAAAATTTTTTTTGTGGAAAATGAAAAAATAGGTAAAGCCATCGTCTTATGAGTAAAACATGAAAAATTCTGAAAAAAAAATTTCATGTTGAAAAATGTTTTTCGTGGAAAATGAAAAAATAGGTAAAACTATCGTCTCATGAGTAAAACATGAAAAATTCTGAAAAAAAAATTTCATGTTGAAAAAATTTTTTTTGTGGAAAATGAAAAAATAGGTGAAGCCATCGTCTTATGAGTAAAACATGAAAAATTCTGAAAAAAAAATTTCATGTTGAAAAATGTTTTTCGTGGAAAATGAAAAAATAGGTAAAACTATAGTCTCATGACTAAAACATGAAAAATTCTCAAAAAAAAATTTTATTTTGAAAAAAATTTTTTTGTGGAAAATGAAAAAATAGGTAAAGCCATCGTCTCATGAGTAAAACATGAAAAATTCTGAAAAAAAAAATTTCATGTTGAAAAAATTTTTTTAGTGGAAATGAAAAAATAGGTAAAGCCATCGTCTTATGAGTAAAACATGAAAAATTCTGAAAAAAAAATTTCATGTTGAAAAATGTTTTTCGTGGCAAATGAAAAAATAGGTAAAGCCATCGTCTTATGAGTAAAACATGAAAAATTCTGAAAAAAAAATTTCATGTTGAAAAATGTTTTTCGTGGCAAATGAAAAAATAGGTAAAGCCATCGTCTCATGACTAAAACAAGAAAAATTTTCAAAAAAAAATTTTATGTTGAAAAAATTTTTTTAGTGGAAATGAAAAAATAGGTAAAGCCATCATCTTATGAGTAAAACATGAAAAATTCTCAAAAAAAATTTCATGTTGAAAAATGTTTTTCGTGGCAAATGAAAAAATAGGTAAAGCCATCATCTTATGAGTAAAACATGAAAAATTCTCAAAAAAAATTTCATGTTGAAAAATGTTTTTCCGTGGAAAATGAAAAAATAGGTAAAACTATAGTCTCATGACTAAAACATGAAAAATTCTCAAAAAAAAATTTTATGTTGAAAAATGTTTTTCCGTGGAAAATGAAAAAATAGGTAAAGCCATAATCTTATGAGTAAAACATGAAAAATTCTCAAAAAAAATTTCATGTTGAAAAATATTTTTCCGTGGAAAATGAAAAAATAGGTAAAGCCATCATCTTATGAGTAAAACATGAAAAATTCTCAAAAAAAATTTCATGTTGAAAAATATTTTTCCGTGGAAAATGAAAAAATAGGTAAAGCCATCATCTTATGAGTAAAACATGAAAAATTCTCAAAAAAAATTTCATGTTGAAAAATGTTTTTCCGTGGAAAATGAAAAAATAGGTAAAGCCATCATCTTATGAGTAAAACATGAAAAATTCTCAAAAAAAATTTCATGTTGAAAAATATTTTTCCGTGGAAAATGAAAAAATAGGTAAAACTATCGTCTTATGAGTAAAACATGAAAAATTCTCAAAAAAAAATTTTATGTTGAAAAATGTTTTTCCGTGGAAAATGAAAAAATAGGTAAAGCCATAATCTTATGAGTAAAACATGAAAAATTCTCAAAAAAATTTCATGTTGAAAAATATTTTTCCGTGGAAAATGAAAAAATAGGTAAAGCCATCATCTTATGAGTAAAACATGAAAAATTCTCAAAAAAATTTCATGTTGAAAAATATTTTTCCGTGGAAAATGAAAAAATAGGTAAAACTATCGTCTTATGAGTAAAACATGAAAAATTCTCAAAAAAAAATTTTATGTTGAAAAATGTTTTTCCGTGGAAAATGAAAAAATAGGTAAAGCCATCATCTTATGAGTAAAACATGAAAAATTCTCAAAAAAAATTTCATGTTGAAAAATATTTTTCCGTGGAAAATGAAAAAATAGGTAAAACTATCGTCTTATGAGTAAAACATGAAAAATTCTCAAAAAAAAATTTTATGTTGAAAAATGTTTTTCCGTGGAAAATGAAAAAATAGGTAAAGCCATCATCTTATGAGTAAAACATGAAAAATTCTCAAAAAAAATTTCATGTTGAAAAATATTTTTCCGTGGAAAATGAAAAAATAGGTAAAACTATCGTCTTATGAGTAAAACATGAAAAATTCTCAAAAAAAAATTTCATGTTGAAAAATGTTTTTCCGTGGAAAATGAAAAAATAGGTAAAGCCATCATCTTATGAGTAAAACATGAAAAATTCTCAAAAAAAATTTCATGTTGAAAAATATTTTTCCGTGGAAAATGAAAAAATAGGTAAAACTATCGTCTTATGAGTAAAACATGAAAAATTCTCAAAAAAAATTCCATGTTGAAAAATGTTTTTCCGTGGAAAATGAAAAAGAAGGTAAACCTATAGTCTCAGGACTAAAACATGAAAAATTCTCAAAAAAATTATTAATGTTGAAAAAAAATTTTGTGGAAAATGAAAAAATACATGAGACTATAGTTTTATGCCTAAAACATGAAAAATGTTGAAAAAAAATTTTATGTTGAAAAATGTTTTTCCGTGGAAAATGAAAAAGAAGGTAAACCTATAGCCTCATGACTAAAACATGAAAAATTCTCAAAAAAATTATAACTTGAAAAAAAATTTTTGTGGAAAATGAAAAAATACATGAGACTATAGTTTTATGCCTAAAACATGAAAAATGTTGAAAAAAATTTTTATGTTGAAAAATGTTTTTCCATGGAAAATGATTAAATAGGTAAAACTATAGTCTTATTAGTAAAACATGAAAAATTTTCAAAAAATATTTGATCTTGAAAAATGTTTTTCTGTGGAAAATGAAAAAATAGGTAAAACTATAGTCTCATGACTAAAACATGAAAAATCCTCAAAAAAAAATTTTATTTTGAAAAAATTTTTTTAGTGGAAAATGAAAAAATAGGTAAAGCCATCATCTTATGAGTAAAACATGAAAAATTCTCAAAAAAAATTTCATGTTGAAAAATATTTTTCCGTGGAAAATGAAAAAATAGGTAAAACTATCGTCTTATGAGTAAAACATGAAAAATTCTCAAAAAAAATTTCATGTTGAAAAATGTTTTTCCGTGGAAAATGAAAAAATAGGTAAAACTATCGTCTTATGAGTAAAACATGAAAAATTCTCAAAAAAAATTCCATGTTGAAAAATGTTTTTCCGTGGAAAATGAAAAAGAAGGTAAACCTATAGTCTCAGGACTAAAACATGAAAAATTCTCAAAAAAATTATTAATGTTGAAAAAAAATTTTGTGGAAAATGAAAAAATACATGAGACTATAGTTTTATGCCTAAAACATGAAAAATGTTGAAAAAAAATTTTATGTTGAAAAATGTTTTTCCGTGGAAAATGAAAAAGAAGGTAAACCTATAGCCTCATGACTAAAACATGAAAAATTCTCAAAAAAATTATAACTTGAAAAAAATTTTTGTGGAAAATGAAAAAATACATGAGACTATAGTTTTATGCCTAAAACATGAAAAATGTTGAAAAAAATTTTTATGTTGAAAAATGTTTTTCCATGGAAAATGATTAAATAGGTAAAACTATAGTCTTATTAGTAAAACATGAAAAATTTTCAAAAAATATTTGATCTTGAAAAATGTTTTTCTGTGGAAAATGAAAAAATAGGTAAAACTATAGTCTCATGACTAAAACAAGAAAAATTTTCAAAAAAAAATTTTATGTTGAAAAAATTTTTTTAGTGGAAATGAAAAAATAGGTAAAGCCATCATCTTATGAGTAAAACATGAAAAATTCTCAAAAAAAATTTCATGTTGAAAAATATTTTTCCGTGGAAAATGAAAAAATAGGTAAAGCCATCATCTTATGAGTAAAACATGAAAAATTCTCAAAAAAATTTCATGTTGAAAAATATTTTTCCGTGGAAAATGAAAAAATAGGTAAAACTATCGTCTTATGAGTAAAACATGAAAAATTCTCAAAAAAAAATTTTATGTTGAAAAATGTTTTTCCGTGGAAAATGAAAAAATAGGTAAAGCCATCATCTTATGAGTAAAACATGAAAAATTCTCAAAAAAAATTTCATGTTGAAAAATATTTTTCCGTGGAAAATGAAAAAATAGGTAAAACTATCGTCTTATGAGTAAAACATGAAAAATTCTCAAAAAAAAATTTCATGTTGAAAAATGTTTTTCCGTGGAAAATGAAAAAATAGGTAAAGCCATCATCTTATGAGTAAAACATGAAAAATTCTCAAAAAAAATTTCATGTTGAAAAATATTTTTCCGTGGAAAATGAAAAAATAGGTAAAACTATCGTCTTATGAGTAAAACATGAAAAATTCTCAAAAAAAATTCCATGTTGAAAAATGTTTTTCCGTGGAAAATGAAAAAGAAGGTAAACTTATAGTCTCAGGACTAAAACATGAAAAATTCTCAAAAAAATTATTAATGTTGAAAAAAAATTTTGTGGAAAATGAAAAAATACATGAGACTATAGTTTTATGCCTAAAACATGAAAAATGTTGAAAAAAAATTTTATGTTGAAAAATGTTTTTCCGTGGAAAATGAAAAAGAAGGTAAACCTATAGCCTCATGACTAAAACATGAAAAATTCTCAAAAAAATTATAACTTGAAAAAAAATTTTTGTGGAAAATGAAAAAATACATGAGACTATAGTTTTATGCCTAAAACATGAAAAATGTTGAAAAAAATTTTTATGTTGAAAAATGTTTTTCCATGGAAAATGATTAAATAGGTAAAACTATAGTCTTATTAGTAAAACATGAAAAATTTTCAAAAAATATTTGATCTTGAAAAATGTTTTTCTGTGGAAAATGAAAAAATAGGTAAAACTATAGTCTCATGACTAAAACATGAAAAATCCTCAAAAAAAAATTTTATTTTGAAAAAATTTTTTTAGTGGAAAATGAAAAAATAGGTAAAGCCATCATCTTATGAGTAAAACATGAAAAATTCTCAAAAAAAATTTCATGTTGAAAAATATTTTTCCGTGGAAAATGAAAAAATAGGTAAAACTATCGTCTTATGAGTAAAACATGAAAAATTCTCAAAAAAAAATTACATGTTGAAAAATGTTTTTCCGTGGAAAATGAAAAAATAGGTAAAGCCATCATCTTATGAGTAAAACATGAAAAATTCTCAAAAAAAATTTCATGTTGAAAAATATTTTTCCGTGGAAAATGAAAAAATAGGTAAAACTATCGTCTTATGAGTAAAACATGAAAAATTCTCAAAAAAAATTCCATGTTGAAAAATGTTTTTCCGTGGAAAATGAAAAAGAAGGTAAACCTATAGTCTCAGGACTAAAACATGAAAAATTCTCAAAAAAATTATTAATGTTGAAAAAAAATTTTGTGGAAAATGAAAAAATACATGAGACTATAGTTTTATGCCTAAAACATGAAAAATGTTGAAAAAAAATTTTATGTTGAAAAATGTTTTTCCGTGGAAAATGAAAAAGAAGGTAAACCTATAGCCTCATGACTAAAACATGAAAAATTCTCAAAAAAATTATAACTTGAAAAAAATTTTTGTGGAAAATGAAAAAATACATGAGACTATAGTTTTATGCCTAAAACATGAAAAATGTTGAAAAAAATTTTTATGTTGAAAAATGTTTTTCCATGGAAAATGATTAAATAGGTAAAACTATAGTCTTATTAGTAAAACATGAAAAATTTTCAAAAAATATTTGATCTTGAAAAATGTTTTTCTGTGGAAAATGAAAAAATAGGTAAAACTATAGTCTCATGACTAAAACAAGAAAAATTTTCAAAAAAAAATTTTATGTTGAAAAAATTTTTTTAGTGGAAATGAAAAAATAGGTAAAGCCATCATCTTATGAGTAAAACATGAAAAATTCTCAAAAAAAATTTCATGTTGAAAAATGTTTTTCGTGGCAAATGAAAAAATAGGTAAAGCCATCATCTTATGAGTAAAACATGAAAAATTCTCAAAAAAAATTTCATGTTGAAAAATGTTTTTCCGTGGAAAATGAAAAAATAGGTAAAACTATAGTCTCATGACTAAAACATGAAAAATTCTCAAAAAAAAATTTTATGTTGAAAAATGTTTTTCCGTGGAAAATGAAAAAATAGGTAAAGCCATAATCTTATGAGTAAAACATGAAAAATTCTCAAAAAAAATTTCATGTTGAAAAATATTTTTCCGTGGAAAATGAAAAAATAGGTAAAGCCATCATCTTATGAGTAAAACATGAAAAATTCTCAAAAAAAATTTCATGTTGAAAAATATTTTTCCGTGGAAAATGAAAAAATAGGTAAAACTATCGTCTTATGAGTAAAACATGAAAAATTCTCAAAAAAAAATTTTATGTTGAAAAATGTTTTTCCGTGGAAAATGAAAAAATAGGTAAAGCCATCATCTTATGAGTAAAACATGAAAAATTCTCAAAAAAAATTTCATGTTGAAAAATGTTTTTCCGTGGAAAATGAAAAAATAGGTAAAGCCATCATCTTATGAGTAAAACATGAAAAATTCTCAAAAAAAATTTCATGTTGAAAAATATTTTTCCGTGGAAAATGAAAAAATAGGTAAAACTATCGTCTTATGAGTAAAACATGAAAAATTCTCAAAAAAAATTTCATGTTGAAAAATGTTTTTCCGTGGAAAATGAAAAAGAAGGTAAACCTATAGTCTCAGGACTAAAACATGAAAAATTCTCAAGAAAATTATTGATGTTGAAAAAAAATTTTGTGGAAAATGAAAAAATACATGAGACTATAGTTTTATGCCTAAAACATGAAAAATGTTGAAAAAAAATTTTATGTTGAAAAATGTTTTTCCGTGGAAAATGAAAAAGAAGGTAAACCTATAGTCTCATGACTAAAACATGAAAAATTCTCAAAAAAAATTTCATGTTGAAAAATGTTTTTCGTGGCAAATGAAAAAATAGGTAAAGCCATCATCTTATGAGTAAAACATGAAAAATTCTCAAAAAAAATTTCATGTTGAAAAATGTTTTTCCGTGGAAAATGAAAAAATAGGTAAAACTATAGTCTCATGACTAAAACATGAAAAATTCTCAAAAAAAAATTTTATGTTGAAAAATGTTTTTCCGTGGAAAATGAAAAAATAGGTAAAGCCATAATCTTATGAGTAAAACATGAAAAATTCTCAAAAAAAATTTCATGTTGAAAAATATTTTTCCGTGGAAAATGAAAAAATAGGTAAAGCCATCATCTTATGAGTAAAACATGAAAAATTCTCAAAAAAAATTTCATGTTGAAAAATATTTTTCCGTGGAAAATGAAAAAATAGGTAAAACTATCGTCTTATGAGTAAAACATGAAAAATTCTCAAAAAAAAATTTTATGTTGAAAAATGTTTTTCCGTGGAAAATGAAAAAATAGGTAAAGCCATCATCTTATGAGTAAAACATGAAAAATTCTCAAAAAAAATTTCATGTTGAAAAATGTTTTTCCGTGGAAAATGAAAAAATAGGTAAAGCCATCATCTTATGAGTAAAACATGAAAAATTCTCAAAAAAAATTTCATGTTGAAAAATATTTTTCCGTGGAAAATGAAAAAATAGGTAAAACTATCGTCTTATGAGTAAAACATGAAAAATTCTCAAAAAAAATTTCATGTTGAAAAATGTTTTTCCGTGGAAAATGAAAAAGAAGGTAAACCTATAGTCTCAGGACTAAAACATGAAAAATTCTCAAGAAAATTATTGATGTTGAAAAAAAATTTTGTGGAAAATGAAAAAATACATGAGACTATAGTTTTATGCCTAAAACATGAAAAATGTTGAAAAAAAATTTTATGTTGAAAAATGTTTTTCCGTGGAAAATGAAAAAGAAGGTAAACCTATAGTCTCATGACTAAAACATGAAAAATTCTCAAAAAAATTATAACTTGAAAAAAAATTTTAGTGGAAAATGAAAAAATACATGAGACTATAGTTTTATGCCTAAAACATGAAAAATGTTGAAAAAAATTTTTATGTTGAAAAATGTTTTACCATGGAAAATGATTAAATAGGTAAAACTATAGTCTTATTAGTAAAACATGAAAAATTTTCAAAAAATATTTGATCTTGAAAAATGTTTTTCTGTGGAAAATGAAGAAAAAGGTAAAACTATAGTCTCATGACAAAAACATGAAAAATTCTAAAAAAAAAAATTCATGTTGAAAAAATTTTTTTTGTGGAAAATGAAAAAATAGGTAAAGCCATCGTCTTATGAGTAAAACATGAAAAATTCTGAAAAAAAAATTTCATGTTGAAAAATGTTTTTCGTGGAAAATGAAAAAATAGGTAAAACTATCGTCTCATGAGTAAAACATGAAAAATTCTGAAAAAAAAATTTCATGTTGAAAAATTTTTTCGTGGAAAATGAAAAAATAGGTAAAACTATCGTCTCATGAGTAAAAGATGAAAAATTCTGAAAAAAAAAATTTCATGTTGAAAAATGTTTTTCCGTGGAAAATGAAAAAGAAGGTAAACCTATAGTCTCAGGACTAAAACATGAAAAATTCTCAAGAAAATTATTGATGTTGAAAAAAAATTTTGTGGAAAATGAAAAAATACATGAGACTATAGTTTTATGCCTAAAACATGAAAAATGTTGAAAAAAAATTTTATGTTGAAAAATGTTTTTCCGTGGAAAATGAAAAAGAAGGTAAACCTATAGTCTCATGACTAAAACATGAAAAATTCTCAAAAAAAATTTCATGTTGAAAAATGTTTTTCGTGGCAAATGAAAAAATAGGTAAAGCCATCATCTTATGAGTAAAACATGAAAAATTCTCAAAAAAAATTTCATGTTGAAAAATGTTTTTCCGTGGAAAATGAAAAAATAGGTAAAACTATAGTCTCATGACTAAAACATGAAAAATTCTCAAAAAAAAATTTTATGTTGAAAAATGTTTTTCCGTGGAAAATGAAAAAATAGGTAAAGCCATAATCTTATGAGTAAAACATGAAAAATTCTCAAAAAAAATTTCATGTTGAAAAATATTTTTCCGTGGAAAATGAAAAAATAGGTAAAGCCATCATCTTATGAGTAAAACATGAAAAATTCTCAAAAAAAATTTCATGTTGAAAAATATTTTTCCGTGGAAAATGAAAAAATAGGTAAAACTATCGTCTTATGAGTAAAACATGAAAAATTCTCAAAAAAAAATTTTATGTTGAAAAATGTTTTTCCGTGGAAAATGAAAAAATAGGTAAAGCCATCATCTTATGAGTAAAACATGAAAAATTCTCAAAAAAAATTTCATGTTGAAAAATGTTTTTCCGTGGAAAATGAAAAAATAGGTAAAGCCATCATCTTATGAGTAAAACATGAAAAATTCTCAAAAAAAATTTCATGTTGAAAAATATTTTTCCGTGGAAAATGAAAAAATAGGTAAAACTATCGTCTTATGAGTAAAACATGAAAAATTCTCAAAAAAAATTTCATGTTGAAAAATGTTTTTCCGTGGAAAATGAAAAAGAAGGTAAACCTATAGTCTCAGGACTAAAACATGAAAAATTCTCAAGAAAATTATTGATGTTGAAAAAAAATTTTGTGGAAAATGAAAAAATACATGAGACTATAGTTTTATGCCTAAAACATGAAAAATGTTGAAAAAAAATTTTATGTTGAAAAATGTTTTTCCGTGGAAAATGAAAAAGAAGGTAAACCTATAGTCTCATGACTAAAACATGAAAAATTCTCAAAAAAATTATAACTTGAAAAAAAATTTTAGTGGAAAATGAAAAAATACATGAGACTATAGTTTTATGCCTAAAACATGAAAAATGTTGAAAAAAATTTTTATGTTGAAAAATGTTTTACCATGGAAAATGATTAAATAGGTAAAACTATAGTCTTATTAGTAAAACATGAAAAATTCTGAAAAAAAAATTTCATGTTGAAAAATTTTTTTCGTGGCAAATGAAAAAATAGGTAAAGCCATCGTCTTATGAGTAAAACAAGAAAAATTCTCAAAAAAAATTTTCATGTTGAAAAATGTTTTTCGTGGCAAATGAAAAAATAGGTAAAGCCATCGTCTCATGACTAAAACAAGAAAAATTTTCAAAAAAAAATTTTATGTTGAAAAAATTTTTTTAGTGGAAATGAAAAAATAGGTAAAGCCATCATCTTATGAGTAAAACATGAAAAATTCTATAAAAAAATTTCATGTTGAAAAATGTTTTTCCGTGGAAAATGAAAAAATAGGTAAAACTATAGTCTCATGACTAAAACATGAAAAATTCTCAAAAAAAAATTTTATGTTGAAAAATGTTTTTCCGTGGAAAATGAAAAAATAGGTAAAGCCATAATCTTATGAGTAAAACATGAAAAATTCTCAAAAAAAATTTCATGTTGAAAAATATTTTTCCGTGGAAAATGAAAAAATAGGTAAAGCCATCATCTTATGAGTAAAACATGAAAAATTCTCAAAAAAAATTTCATGTTGAAAAATATTTTTCCGTGGAAAATGAAAAAATAGGTAAAACTATCGTCTTATGAGTAAAACATGAAAAATTCTCAAAAAAAAATTTTATGTTGAAAAATGTTTTTCCGTGGAAAATGAAAAAATAGGTAAAGCCATCATCTTATGAGTAAAACATGAAAAATTCTCAAAAAAAATTTCATGTTGAAAAATGTTTTTCCGTGGAAAATGAAAAAATAGGTAAAGCCATCATCTTATGAGTAAAACATGAAAAATTCTCAAAAAAATTTCATGTTGAAAAATATTTTTCCGTGGAAAATGAAAAAATAGGTAAAACTATCGTCTCATGAGTAAAACATGAAAAATTCTCAAAAAAAAATTTTATGTTGAAAAATGTTTTTCCGTGGAAAATGAAAAAATAGGTAAAGCCATCATCTTATGAGTAAAACATGAAAAATTCTCAAAAAAAATTTCATGTTGAAAAATATTTTTCCGTGGAAAATGAAAAAATAGGTAAAACTATCGTCTTATGAGTAAAACATGAAAAATTCTCAAAAAAAAATTTTATGTTGAAAAATGTTTTTCCGTGGAAAATGAAAAAATAGGTAAAGCCATCATCTTATGAGTAAAACATGAAAAATTCTCAAAAAAAATTTCATGTTGAAAAATATTTTTCCGTGGAAAATGAAAAAATAGGTAAAACTATCGTCTTATGAGTAAAACATGAAAAATTCTCAAAAAAAATTTCATGTTGAAAAATGTTTTTCCGTGGAAAATGAAAAATAAGGTAAACCTATAGTCTCAGGACTAAAACATGAAAAATTCTCAAAAAAATTATAACTTGAAAAAAAATTTTTGTGGAAAATGAAAAAATACATGAGACTATAGTTTTATGCCTAAAACATGAAAAATGTTGAAAAAAATTTTTATGTTGAAAAATGTTTTTCCATGGAAAATGATTAAATAGGTAAAACTATAGTCTTATGAGTAAAACATGAAAAATTCTGAAAAAAAAATTTCATGTTGAAAAATGTTTTTCGTGGAAAATGAAAAAATAGGTAAAACTATCGTCTCATGAGTAAAACATGAAAAATTCTGAAAAAAAAATTTCATGTTGAAAAATTTTTTTTTGTGGAAAATGAAAAAATAGGTGAAGCCATCGTCTTATGAGTAAAACATGAAAAATTCTCAAAAAAAAATTTCATGTTGAAAAATGTTTTTCGTGGAAAATGAAAAAATAGGTAAAACAATCGTCTCATGAGTAAAACATGAAAAATTCTGAAAAAAAAAATTTCATGTTGAAAAATGTTTTTCCGTGGAAAATGAAAAAATAGGTAAAACTATAGTCTCATGACTAAAACATGAAAAATTCTCAAAAAAATTTTTTATTTTGAAACAATTTTTTTAGTGGAAAATGAAAAAATAGGTAAAGCCATCGTCTTATGAGTAAAACATGAAAAATTCTGAAAAAAAAAATTTCATGTTGAAAAAATTTTTTTAGTGGAAATGAAAAAATAGGTAAAGCCATCGTCTTATGAGTAAAACATGAAAAATTCTGAAAAAAAAATTTCATGTTGAAAAATGTTTTTCGTGGCAAATGAAAAAATAGGTAAAGCCATCGTCTTATGAGTAAAACAAGAAAAATTCTCAAAAAAAAATTTCATGTTGAAAAATGTTTTTCGTGGCAAATGAAAAAATAGGTAAAGCCATCGTCTCATGACTAAAACAAGAAAAATTTTCAAAAAAAATTTTTATGTTGAAAAAATTTTTTTTGTGGAAATGAAAAAATAGGTAAAGCCATCATCTTATGAGTAAAACATGAAAAATTCTCAAAAAAAATTTCATGTTGAAAAATGTTTTTCGTGGCAAATGAAAAAATAGGTAAAGCCATCATCTTATGACTAAAACATGAAAAATTCTCAAAAAAAAATTTCATGTTGAAAAATGTTTTTCCGTGGAAAATGAAAAAATAGGTAAAGCCATAATCTTATGAGTAAAACATGAAAAATTCTCAAAAAAAATTTCATGTTGAAAAATATTTTTCCGTGGAAAATGAAAAAATAGGTAAAGCCATCATCTTATGAGTAAAACATGAAAAATTCTCAAAAAAAATTTCATGTTGAAAAATATTTTTCCGTGGAAAATGAAAAAATAGGTAAAACTATCGTCTTATGAGTAAAACATGAAAAATTCTCAAAAAAAAATTTTATGTTGAAAAATGTTTTTCCGTGGAAAATGAAAAAATAGGTAAAGCCATCATCTTATGAGTAAAACATGAAAAATTCTCAAAAAAAATTTCATGTTGAAAAATGTTTTTCCGTGGAAAATGAAAAAATAGGTAAAGCCATCATCTTATGAGTAAAACATGAAAAATTCTCAAAAAAAATTTCATGTTGAAAAATATTTTTCCGTGGAAAATGAAAAAATAGGTAAAACTATCGTCTTATGAGTAAAACATGAAAAATTCTCAAAAAAAAATTTTATGTTGAAAAATGTTTTTCCGTGGAAAATGAAAAAATAGGTAAAGCCATAATCTTATGAGTAAAACATGAAAAATTCTCAAAAAAAATTTCATGTTGAAAAATATTTTTCCGTGGAAAATGAAAAAATAGGTAAAGCCATCATCTTATGAGTAAAACATGAAAAATTCTCAAAAAAATGTCATGTTGAAAAATATTTTTCCGTGGAAAATGAAAAAATAGGTAAAACTATCGTCTTATGAGTAAAACATGAAAAATTCTCAAAAAAAAATTTTATGTTGAAAAATGTTTTTCCGTGGAAAATGAAAAAATAGGTAAACCTATAGTCTCAGGACTAAAACATGAAAAATTCTCAAAAAAATTATTAATGTTGAAAAAAAATTTTGTGGAAAATGAAAAAATACATGAGACTATAGTTTTATGCCTAAAACATGAAAAATGTTGAAAAAAATTTTTATGTTGAAAAATGTTTTTCCATGGAAAATGATTAAATAGGTAAAACTATAGTCTTATTAGTAAAACATGAAAAATTTTCAAAAAATATTTGATCTTGAAAAATGTTTTTCTGTGGAAAATGAAGAAAAAGGTAAAACTATAGTCTCATGACAAAAACATGAAAAATTCTAAAAAAAAAAATTCATGTTGAAAAAATTTTTTTTGTGGAAAATGAAAAAATAGGTAAAGCCATCGTCTTATGAGTAAAACATGAAAAATTCTGAAAAAAAAATTTCATGTTGAAAAATGTTTTTCGTGGAAAATGAAAAAATAGGTAAAACTATCGTCTCATGAGTAAAACATGAAAAATTCTGAAAAAAAAATTTCATGTTGAAAAAATTTTTTTTGTGGAAAATGAAAAAATAGGTGAAGCCATCGTCTTATGAGTAAAACATGAAAAATTCTGAAAAAAAATTCATGTTGAAAAATGTTTTTCGTGGAAAATGAAAAAATAGGTAAAACTATCGTCTCATGAGTAAAACATGAAAAATTCTGAAAAAAAAAATTTCATGTTGAAAAATGTTTTTCCGTGGAAAATGAAAAAATAGGTAAAACTATAGTCTCATGACTAAAACATGAAAAATTCTCAAAAAAAAATTTTATTTTGAAAAAAATTTTTTTGTGGAAAATGAAAAAATAGGTAAAGCCATCGTCTCATGAGTAAAACATGAAAAATTCTGAAAAAAAAAATTTCATGTTGAAAAAATTTTTTTAGTGGAAATGAAAAAATAGGTAAAGCCATCGTCTTATGAGTAAAACATGAAAAATTCTGAAAAAAAAATTTCATGTTGAAAAATGTTTTTCGTGGCAAATGAAAAAATAGGTAAAGCCATCGTCTCATGACTAAAACAAGAAAAATTTTCAAAAAAAAATTTTATGTTGAAAAAATTTTTTTAGTGGAAATGAAAAAATAGGTAAAGCCATCATCTTATGAGTAAAACATGAAAAATTCTCAAAAAAAATTTCATGTTGAAAAATGTTTTTCGTGGCAAATGAAAAAATAGGTAAAGCCATCATCTTATGAGTAAAACATGAAAAATTCTCAAAAAAAATTTCATGTTGAAAAATGTTTTTCCGTGGAAAATGAAAAAATAGGTAAAACTATAGTCTCATGACTAAAACATGAAAAATTCTCAAAAAAAAATTTTATGTTGAAAAATGTTTTTCCGTGGAAAATGAAAAAATAGGTAAAGCCATAATCTTATGAGTAAAACATGAAAAATTCTCAAAAAAAATTTCATGTTGAAAAATATTTTTCCGTGGAAAATGAAAAAATAGGTAAAACTATCGTCTTATGAGTAAAACATGAAAAATTCTCAAAAAAAAATTTTATGTTGAAAAATGTTTTTCCGTGGAAAATGAAAAAATAGGTAAAGCCATCATCTTATGAGTAAAACATGAAAAATTCTCAAAAAAAATTTCATGTTGAAAAATGTTTTTCCGTGGAAAATGAAAAAATAGGTAAAGCCATCATCTTATGAGTAAAACATGAAAAATTCTCAAAAAAAATTTCATGTTGAAAAATATTTTTCCGTGGAAAATGAAAAAATAGGTAAAACTATTGTCTTATGAGTAAAACATGAAAAATTCTCAAAAAAAAATTTTATGTTGAAAAATGTTTTTCCGTGGAAAATGAAAAAATAGGTAAAGCCATAATCTTATGAGTAAAACATGAAAAATTCTCAAAAAAAATTTCATGTTGAAAAATATTTTTCCGTGGAAAATGAAAAAATAGGTAAAGCCATCATCTTATGAGTAAAACATGAAAAATTCTCAAAAAAATTTCATGTTGAAAAATATTTTTCCGTGGAAAATGAAAAAATAGGTAAAACTATCGTCTTATGAGTAAAACATGAAAAATTCTCAAAAAAAAATTTCATGTTGAAAAATGTTTTTCCGTGGAAAATGAAAAAATAGGTAAAGCCATCATCTTATGAGTAAAACATGAAAAATTCTCAAAAAAAATTTCATGTTGAAAAATATTTTTCCGTGGAAAATGAAAAAATAGGTAAAACTATCGTCTTATGAGTAAAACATGAAAAATTCTCAAAAAAAAATTTCATGTTGAAAAATGTTTTTCCGTGGAAAATGAAAAAATAGGTAAAGCCATCATCTTATGAGTAAAACATGAAAAATTCTCAAAAAAAATTTCATGTTGAAAAATATTTTTCCGTGGAAAATGAAAAAATAGGTAAAACTATCGTCTTATGAGTAAAACATGAAAAATTCTCAAAAAAAATTCCATGTTGAAAAATGTTTTTCCGTGGAAAATGAAAAAGAAGGTAAACCTATAGTCTCAGGACTAAAACATGAAAAATTCTCAAAAAAATTATTAATGTTGAAAAAAAATTTTGTGGAAAATGAAAAAATACGTGAGACTATAGTTTTATGCCTAAAACATGAAAAATGTTGAAAAAAAATTTTATGTTGAAAAATGTTTTTCCGTGGAAAATGAAAAAGAAGGTAAACCTATAGCCTCATGACTAAAACATGAAAAATTCTCAAAAAAATTATAACTTGAAAAAAAATTTTTGTGGAAAATGAAAAAATACATGAGACTATAGTTTTATGCCTAAAACATGAAAAATGTTGAAAAAAATTTTTATGTTGAAAAATGTTTTTCCATGGAAAATGATTAAATAGGTAAAACTATAGTCTTATTAGTAAAACATGAAAAATTTTCAAAAAATATTTGATCTTGAAAAATGTTTTTCTGTGGAAAATGAAAAAATAGGTAAAACTATAGTCTCATGACTAAAACATGAAAAATCCTCAAAAAAAAATTTTATTTTGAAAAAATTTTTTTAGTGGAAAATGAAAAAATAGGTAAAGCCATCATCTTATGAGTAAAACATGAAAAATTCTCAAAAAAAATTTCATGTTGAAAAATATTTTTCCGTGGAAAATGAAAAAATAGGTAAAACTATCGTCTTATGAGTAAAACATGAAAAATTCTCAAAAAAAAATTTTATGTTGAAAAATTTTTTTCCGTGGAAAATGAAAAAATAGGTAAAGCCATCATCTTATGAGTAAAACATGAAAAATTCTCAAAAAAAATTTCATGTTGAAAAATGTTTTTCCGTGGAAAATGAAAAAATAGGTAAAGCCATCATCTTATGAGTAAAACATGAAAAATTCTCAAAAAAAATTTCATGTTGAAAAATATTTTTCCGTGGAAAATGAAAAAATAGGTAAAACTATCGTCTTATGAGTAAAACATGAAAAATTCTCAAAAAAAAATTTTATGTTGAAAAATGTTTTTCCGTGGAAAATGAAAAAATAGGTAAAGCCATCATCTTATGAGTAAAACATGAAAAATTCTCAAAAAAATGTCATGTTGAAAAATATTTTTCCGTGGAAAATGAAAAAATAGGTAAAACTATCGTCTTATGAGTAAAACATGAAAAATTCTCAAAAAAAAATTTTATGTTGAAAAATGTTTTTCCGTGGAAAATGAAAAAATAGGTAAACCTATAGTCTCAGGACTAAAACATGAAAAATTCTCAAAAAAATTATTAATGTTGAAAAAAAATTTTGTGGAAAATGAAAAAATACATGAGACTATAGTTTTATGCCTAAAACATGAAAAATGTTGAAAAAAATTTTTATGTTGAAAAATGTTTTTCCATGGAAAATGATTAAATAGGTAAAACTATAGTCTTATTAGTAAAACATGAAAAATTTTCAAAAAATATTTGATCTTGAAAAATGTTTTTCTGTGGAAAATGAAGAAAAAGGTAAAACTATAGTCTCATGACAAAAACATGAAAAATTCTAAAAAAAAAAATTCATGTTGAAAAAATTTTTTTTGTGGAAAATGAAAAAATAGGTAAAACTATCGTCTCATGAGTAAAACATGAAAAATTCTGAAAAAAAAATTTCATGTTGAAAAAATTTTTTTTGTGGAAAATGAAAAAATAGGTGAAGCCATCGTCTTATGAGTAAAACATGAAAAATTCTGAAAAAAAAATTTCATGTTGAAAAATGTTTTTCGTGGAAAATGAAAAAATAGGTAAAACTATCGTCTCATGAGTAAAACATGAAAAATTCTGAAAAAAAAAATTTCATGTTGAAAAATGTTTTTCCGTGGAAAATGAAAAAATAGGTAAAACTATAGTCTCATGACTAAAACATGAAAAATTCTCAAAAAAAAATTTTATTTTGAAAAAAATTTTTTTGTGGAAAATGAAAAAATAGGTAAAGCCATCGTCTTATGAGTAAAACATGAAAAATTCTGAAAAAAAAAATTTCATGTTGAAAAAATTTTTTTAGTGGAAATGAAAAAATAGGTAAAGCCATCGTCTTATGAGTAAAACATGAAAAATTCTGAAAAAAAAATTTCATGTTGAAAAAATTTTTTTAGTGGAAATGAAAAAATAGGTAAAGCCATCGTCTTATGAGTAAAACATGAAAAATTCTGAAAAAAAAATTTCATGTTGAAAAATGTTTTTCGTGGCAAATGAAAAAATAGGTAAAGCCATCGTCTTATGAGTAAAACATGAAAAATTCTGAAAAAAAAATTTCATGTTGAAAAATGTTTTTCGTGGCAAATGAAAAAATAGGTAAAGCCATCGTCTCATGACTAAAACAAGAAAAATTTTCAAAAAAAAATTTTATGTTGAAAAAATTTTTTTAGTGGAAATGAAAAAATAGGTAAAGCCATCATCTTATGAGTAAAACATGAAAAATTCTCAAAAAAAATTTCATGTTGAAAAATGTTTTTCGTGGCAAATGAAAAAATAGGTAAAGCCATCATCTTATGAGTAAAACATGAAAAATTCTCAAAAAAAATTTCATGTTGAAAAATGTTTTTCCGTGGAAAATGAAAAAATAGGTAAAACTATAGTCTCATGACTAAAACATGAAAAATTCTCAAAAAAAAATTTTATGTTGAAAAATGTTTTTCCGTGGAAAATGAAAAAATAGGTAAAGCCATAATCTTATGAGTAAAACATGAAAAATTCTCAAAAAAAATTTCATGTTGAAAAATATTTTTCCGTGGAAAATGAAAAAATAGGTAAAACTATCGTCTTATGAGTAAAACATGAAAAATTCTCAAAAAAAAATTTCATGTTGAAAAATGTTTTTCCGTGGAAAATGAAAAAATAGGTAAAGCCATCATCTTATGAGTAAAACATGAAAAATTCTCAAAAAAAATTTCATGTTGAAAAATGTTTTTCCGTGGAAAATGAAAAAATAGGTAAAGCCATCATCTTATGAGTAAAACATGAAAAATTCTCAAAAAAAATTTCATGTTGAAAAATATTTTTCCGTGGAAAATGAAAAAATAGGTAAAACTATCGTCTTATGAGTAAAACATGAAAAATTCTCAAAAAAAAATTTTATGTTGAAAAATGTTTTTCCGTGGAAAATGAAAAAATAGGTAAAGCCATAATCTTATGAGTAAAACATGAAAAATTCTCAAAAAAAATTTCATGTTGAAAAATATTTTTCCGTGGAAAATGAAAAAATAGGTAAAGCCATCATCTTATGAGTAAAACATGAAAAATTCTCAAAAAAATTTCATGTTGAAAAATATTTTTCCGTGGAAAATGAAAAAATAGGTAAAACTATCGTCTTATGAGTAAAACATGAAAAATTCTCAAAAAAAAATTTTATGTTGAAAAATGTTTTTCCGTGGAAAATGAAAAAATAGGTAAAGCCATCATCTTATGAGTAAAACATGAAAAATTCTCAAAAAAAATTTCATGTTGAAAAATGTTTTTCGTGGCAAATGAAAAAATAGGTAAAGCCATCATCTTATGAGTAAAACATGAAAAATTCTCAAAAAAAATTTCATGTTGAAAAATGTTTTTCCGTGGAAAATGAAAAAATAGGTAAAACTATAGTCTCATGACTAAAACATGAAAAATTCTCAAAAAAAAATTTTATGTTGAAAAATGTTTTTCCGTGGAAAATGAAAAAATAGGTAAAGCCATAATCTTATGAGTAAAACATGAAAAATTCTCAAAAAAAATTTCATGTTGAAAAATATTTTTCCGTGGAAAATGAAAAAATAGGTAAAACTATCGTCTTATGAGTAAAACATGAAAAATTCTCAAAAAAAAATTTCATGTTGAAAAATGTTTTTCCGTGGAAAATGAAAAAATAGGTAAAGCCATCATCTTATGAGTAAAACATGAAAAATTCTCAAAAAAAATTTCATGTTGAAAAATGTTTTTCCGTGGAAAATGAAAAAATAGGTAAAGCCATCATCTTATGAGTAAAACATGAAAAATTCTCAAAAAAAATTTCATGTTGAAAAATATTTTTCCGTGGAAAATGAAAAAATAGGTAAAACTATCGTCTTATGAGTAAAACATGAAAAATTCTCAAAAAAAAATTTTATGTTGAAAAATGTTTTTCCGTGGAAAATGAAAAAATAGGTAAAGCCATAATCTTATGAGTAAAACATGAAAAATTCTCAAAAAAAATTTCATGTTGAAAAATATTTTTCCGTGGAAAATGAAAAAATAGGTAAAGCCATCATCTTATGAGTAAAACATGAAAAATTCTCAAAAAAATTTCATGTTGAAAAATATTTTTCCGTGGAAAATGAAAAAATAGGTAAAACTATCGTCTTATGAGTAAAACATGAAAAATTCTCAAAAAAAAATTTTATGTTGAAAAATGTTTTTCCGTGGAAAATGAAAAAATAGGTAAAGCCATCATCTTATGAGTAAAACATGAAAAATTCTCAAAAAAAATTTCATGTTGAAAAATATTTTTCCGTGGAAAATGAAAAAATAGGTAAAACTATCGTCTTATGAGTAAAACATGAAAAATTCTCAAAAAAAAATTTCATGTTGAAAAATGTTTTTCCGTGGAAAATGAAAAAATAGGTAAAGCCATCATCTTATGAGTAAAACATGAAAAATTCTCAAAAAAAATTTCATGTTGAAAAATATTTTTCCGTGGAAAATGAAAAAATAGGTAAAACTATCGTCTTATGAGTAAAACATGAAAAATTCTCAAAAAAAATTCCATGTTGAAAAATGTTTTTCCGTGGAAAATGAAAAAGAAGGTAAACCTATAGTCTCAGGACTAAAACATGAAAAATTCTCAAAAAAATTATTAATGTTGAAAAAAAATTTTGTGGAAAATGAAAAAATACGTGAGACTATAGTTTTATGCCTAAAACATGAAAAATGTTGAAAAAAAATTTTATGTTGAAAAATGTTTTTCCGTGGAAAATGAAAAAGAAGGTAAACCTATAGCCTCATGACTAAAACATGAAAAATTCTCAAAAAAATTATAACTTGAAAAAAAATTTTTGTGGAAAATGAAAAAATACATGAGACTATAGTTTTATGCCTAAAACATGAAAAATGTTGAAAAAAATTTTTATGTTGAAAAATGTTTTTCCATGGAAAATGATTAAATAGGTAAAACTATAGTCTTATTAGTAAAACATGAAAAATTTTCAAAAAATATTTGATCTTGAAAAATGTTTTTCTGTGGAAAATGAAAAAATAGGTAAAACTATAGTCTCATGACTAAAACATGAAAAATCCTCAAAAAAAAATTTTATTTTGAAAAAATTTTTTTAGTGGAAAATGAAAAAATAGGTAAAGCCATCATCTTATGAGTAAAACATGAAAAATTCTCAAAAAAAATTTCATGTTGAAAAATATTTTTCCGTGGAAAATGAAAAAATAGGTAAAACTATCGTCTTATGAGTAAAACATGAAAAATTCTCAAAAAAAAATTTCATGTTGAAAAATGTTTTTCCGTGGAAAATGAAAAAATAGGTAAAGCCATCATCTTATGAGTAAAACATGAAAAATTCTCAAAAAAAATTTCATGTTGAAAAATATTTTTCCGTGGAAAATGAAAAAATAGGTAAAACTATCGTCTTATGAGTAAAACATGAAAAATTCTCAAAAAAAATTCCATGTTGAAAAATGTTTTTCCGTGGAAAATGAAAAAGAAGGTAAACCTATAGTCTCAGGACTAAAACATGAAAAATTCTCAAAAAAATTATTAATGTTGAAAAAAAATTTTGTGGAAAATGAAAAAATACATGAGACTATAGTTTTATGCCTAAAACATGAAAAATGTTGAAAAAAAATTTTATGTTGAAAAATGTTTTTCCGTGGAAAATGAAAAAGAAGGTAAACCTATAGCCTCATGACTAAAACATGAAAAATTCTCAAAAAAATTATAACTTGAAAAAAATTTTTTGTGGAAAATGAAAAAATACATGAGACTATAGTTTTATGCCTAAAACATGAAAAATGTTGAAAAAAATTTTTATGTTGAAAAATGTTTTTCCATGGAAAATGATTAAATAGGTAAAACTATAGTCTTATTAGTAAAACATGAAAAATTTTCAAAAAATATTTGATCTTGAAAAATGTTTTTCTGTGGAAAATGAAAAAATAGGTAAAACTATAGTCTCATGACTAAAACAAGAAAAATTTTCAAAAAAAAATTTTATGTTGAAAAAATTTTTTTAGTGGAAATGAAAAAATAGGTAAAGCCATCATCTTATGAGTAAAACATGAAAAATTCTCAAAAAAAATTTCATGTTGAAAAATGTTTTTCGTGGCAAATGAAAAAATAGGTAAAGCCATCATCTTATGAGTAAAACATGAAAAATTCTCAAAAAAAATTTCATGTTGAAAAATGTTTTTCCGTGGAAAATGAAAAAATAGGTAAAACTATAGTCTCATGACTAAAACATGAAAAATTCTCAAAAAAAAATTTTATGTTGAAAAATGTTTTTCCGTGGAAAATGAAAAAATAGGTAAAGCCATAATCTTATGAGTAAAACATGAAAAATTCTCAAAAAAAATTTCATGTTGAAAAATATTTTTCCGTGGAAAATGAAAAAATAGGTAAAGCCATCATCTTATGAGTAAAACATGAAAAATTCTCAAAAAAAATTTCATGTTGAAAAATATTTTTCCGTGGAAAATGAAAAAATAGGTAAAACTATCGTCTTATGAGTAAAACATGAAAAATTCTCAAAAAAAAATTTTATGTTGAAAAATGTTTTTCCGTGGAAAATGAAAAAATAGGTAAAGCCATCATCTTATGAGTAAAACATGAAAAATTCTCAAAAAAAATTTCATGTTGAAAAATGTTTTTCCGTGGAAAATGAAAAAATAGGTAAAGCCATCATCTTATGAGTAAAACATGAAAAATTCTCAAAAAAAATTTCATGTTGAAAAATATTTTTCCGTGGAAAATGAAAAAATAGGTAAAACTATCGTCTTATGAGTAAAACATGAAAAATTCTGAAAAAAAATTTCATGTTGAAAAATGTTTTTCCGTGGAAAATGAAAAAGAAGGCAAACCTATAGTCTCAGGACTAAAACATGAAAAATTCTCAAGAAAATTATTGATGTTGAAAAAAAATTTTGTGGAAAATGAAAAAATACATGAGACTATAGTTTTATGCCTAAAACATGAAAAATGTTGAAAAAAAATTTTATGTTGAAAAATGTTTTTCCGTGGAAAATGAAAAAGAAGGTAAACCTATAGTCTCATGACTAAAACATGAAAAATTCTCAAAAAAAATTTCATGTTGAAAAATGTTTTTCGTGGCAAATGAAAAAATAGGTAAAGCCATCATCTTATGAGTAAAACATGAAAAATTCTCAAAAAAAATTTCATGTTGAAAAATGTTTTTCCGTGGAAAATGAAAAAATAGGTAAAACTATAGTCTCATGACTAAAACATGAAAAATTCTCAAAAAAAAATTTTATGTTGAAAAATGTTTTTCCGTGGAAAATGAAAAAATAGGTAAAGCCATAATCTTATGAGTAAAACATGAAAAATTCTCAAAAAAAATTTCATGTTGAAAAATATTTTTCCGTGGAAAATGAAAAAATAGGTAAAGCCATCATCTTATGAGTAAAACATGAAAAATTCTCAAAAAAAATTTCATGTTGAAAAATATTTTTCCGTGGAAAATGAAAAAATAGGTAAAACTATCGTCTTATGAGTAAAACATGAAAAATTCTCAAAAAAAAATTTTATGTTGAAAAATGTTTTTCCGTGGAAAATGAAAAAATAGGTAAAGCCATCATCTTATGAGTAAAACATGAAAAATTCTCAAAAAAAATTTCATGTTGAAAAATGTTTTTCCGTGGAAAATGAAAAAATAGGTAAAGCCATCATCTTATGAGTAAAACATGAAAAATTCTCAAAAAAAATTTCATGTTGAAAAATATTTTTCCGTGGAAAATGAAAAAATAGGTAAAACTATCGTCTTATGAGTAAAACATGAAAAATTCTCAAAAAAAATTTCATGTTGAAAAATGTTTTTCCGTGGAAAATGAAAAAGAAGGTAAACCTATAGTCTCAGGACTAAAACATGAAAAATTCTCAAGAAAATTATTGATGTTGAAAAAAAATTTTGTGGAAAATGAAAAAATACATGAGACTATAGTTTTATGCCTAAAACATGAAAAATGTTGAAAAAAAATTTTATGTTGAAAAATGTTTTTCCGTGGAAAATGAAAAAGAAGGTAAACCTATAGTCTCATGACTAAAACATGAAAAATTCTCAAAAAAATTATAACTTGAAAAAAAATTTTAGTGGAAAATGAAAAAATACATGAGACTATAGTTTTATGCCTAAAACATGAAAAATGTTGAAAAAAAATTTCATGTTGAAAAATATTTTTCCGTGGAAAATGAAAAAATAGGTAAAACTATCGTCTTATGAGTAAAACATGAAAAATTCTCAAAAAAAAATTTTATGTTGAAAAATGTTTTTCCGTGGAAAATGAAAAAATAGGTAAAGCCATCATCTTATGAGTAAAACATGAAAAATTCTCAAAAAAAATTTCATGTTGAAAAATGTTTTTCCGTGGAAAATGAAAAAATAGGTAAAGCCATCATCTTATGAGTAAAACATGAAAAATTCTCAAAAAAAATTTCATGTTGAAAAATATTTTTCCGTGGAAAATGAAAAAATAGGTAAAACTATCGTCTTATGAGTAAAACATGAAAAATTCTCAAAAAAAAATTTTATGTTGAAAAATGTTTTTCCGTGGAAAATGAAAAAATAGGTAAAGCCATAATCTTATGAGTAAAACATGAAAAATTCTCAAAAAAAATTTCATGTTGAAAAATATTTTTCCGTGGAAAATGAAAAAATAGGTAAAGCCATCATCTTATGAGTAAAACATGAAAAATTCTCAAAAAAATGTCATGTTGAAAAATATTTTTCCGTGGAAAATGAAAAAATAGGTAAAACTATCGTCTTATGAGTAAAACATGAAAAATTCTCAAAAAAAAATTTTATGTTGAAAAATGTTTTTCCGTGGAAAATGAAAAAATAGGTAAACCTATAGTCTCAGGACTAAAACATGAAAAATTCTCAAAAAAATTATTAATGTTGAAAAAAAATTTTGTGGAAAATGAAAAAATACATGAGACTATAGTTTTATGCCTAAAACATGAAAAATGTTGAAAAAAATTTTTATGTTGAAAAATGTTTTTCCATGGAAAATGATTAAATAGGTAAAACTATAGTCTTATTAGTAAAACATGAAAAATTTTCAAAAAATATTTGATCTTGAAAAATGTTTTTCTGTGGAAAATGAAGAAAAAGGTAAAACTATAGTCTCATGACAAAAACATGAAAAATTCTAAAAAAAAAATTCATGTTGAAAAAATTTTTTTTGTGGAAAATGAAAAAATAGGTAAAGCCATCGTCTTATGAGTAAAACATGAAAAATTCTGAAAAAAAAATTTCATGTTGAAAAATGTTTTTCGTGGAAAATGAAAAAATAGGTAAAACTATCGTCTCATGAGTAAAACATGAAAAATTCTGAAAAAAAAATTTCATGTTGAAAAAATTTTTTTTGTGGAAAATGAAAAAATAGGTGAAGCCATCGTCTTATGAGTAAAACATGAAAAATTCTGAAAAAAAAATTTCATGTTGAAAAATGTTTTTCGTGGAAAATGAAAAAATAGGTAAAACTATCGTCTCATGAGTAAAACATGAAAAATTCTGAAAAAAAAAATTTCATGTTGAAAAAAATTTTTTTGTGGAAAATGAAAAAATAGGTAAAGCCATCGTCTTATGAGTAAAACATGAAAAATTCTGAAAAAAAAATTTCATGTTGAAAAATGTTTTTCGTGGAAAATGAAAAAATAGGTAAAACTATAGTCTCATGACTAAAACATGAAAAATTCTCAAAAAAAAATTTTATTTTGAAAAAAATTTTTTTGTGGAAAATGAAAAAATAGGTAAAGCCATCGTCTTATGAGTAAAACATGAAAAATTCTGAAAAAAAAAATTTCATGTTGAAAAAATTTTTTTAGTGGAAATGAAAAAATAGGTAAAGCCATCGTCTTATGAGTAAAACATGAAAAATTCTGAAAAAAAAATTTCATGTTGAAAAATGTTTTTCGTGGCAAATGAAAAAATAGGTAAAGCCATCGTCTTATGAGTAAAACATGAAAAATTCTGAAAAAAAAATTTCATGTTGAAAAATGTTTTTCGTGGCAAATGAAAAAATAGGTAAAGCCATCGTCTCATGACTAAAACAAGAAAAATTTTCAAAAAAAAATTTTATGTTGAAAAAATTTTTTTAGTGGAAATGAAAAAATAGGTAAAGCCATCATCTTATGAGTAAAACATGAAAAATTCTCAAAAAAAATTTCATGTTGAAAAATGTTTTTCGTGGCAAATGAAAAAATAGGTAAAGCCATCATCTTATGAGTAAAACATGAAAAATTCTCAAAAAAAATTTCATGTTGAAAAATGTTTTTCCGTGGAAAATGAAAAAATAGGTAAAACTATAGTCTCATGACTAAAACATGAAAAATTCTCAAAAAAAAATTTTATGTTGAAAAATGTTTTTCCGTGGAAAATGAAAAAATAGGTAAAGCCATAATCTTATGAGTAAAACATGAAAAATTCTCAAAAAAAATTTCATGTTGAAAAATATTTTTCCGTGGAAAATGAAAAAATAGGTAAAACTATCGTCTTATGAGTAAAACATGAAAAATTCTCAAAAAAAAATTTTATGTTGAAAAATGTTTTTCCGTGGAAAATGAAAAAATAGGTAAAGCCATCATCTTATGAGTAAAACATGAAAAATTCTCAAAAAAAATTTCATGTTGAAAAATGTTTTTCCGTGGAAAATGAAAAAATAGGTAAAGCCATCATCTTATGAGTAAAACATGAAAAATTCTCAAAAAAAATTTCATGTTGAAAAATATTTTTCCGTGGAAAATGAAAAAATAGGTAAAGCCATCATCTTATGAGTAAAACATGAAAAATTCTCAAAAAAAATTTCATGTTGAAAAATGTTTTTCCGTGGAAAATGAAAAAATAGGTAAAGCCATCATCTTATGAGTAAAACATGAAAAATTCTCAAAAAAAATTTCATGTTGAAAAATATTTTTCCGTGGAAAATGAAAAAATAGGTAAAACTATCGTCTTATGAGTAAAACATGAAAAATTCTCAAAAAAAAATTTTATGTTGAAAAATGTTTTTCCGTGGAAAATGAAAAAATAGGTAAAGCCATAATCTTATGAGTAAAACATGAAAAATTCTCAAAAAAAATTTCATGTTGAAAAATATTTTTCCGTGGAAAATGAAAAAATAGGTAAAGCCATCATCTTATGAGTAAAACATGAAAAATTCTCAAAAAAAATTTCATGTTGAAAAATATTTTTCCGTGGAAAATGAAAAAATAGGTAAAACTATCGTCTTATGAGTAAAACATGAAAAATTCTCAAAAAAAAATTTTATGTTGAAAAATGTTTTTCCGTGGAAAATGAAAAAATAGGTAAAGCCATCATCTTATGAGTAAAACATGAAAAATTCTCAAAAAAAATTTCATGTTGAAAAATATTTTTCCGTGGAAAATGAAAAAATAGGTAAAACTATCGTCTTATGAGTAAAACATGAAAAATTCTCAAAAAAAATTTCATGTTGAAAAATGTTTTTCCGTGGAAAATGAAAAATAAGGTAAACCTATAGTCTCAGGACTAAAACATGAAAAATTCTCAAAAAAATTATAACTTGAAAAAAAATTTTTGTGGAAAATGAAAAAATACATGAGACTATAGTTTTATGCCTAAAACATGAAAAATGTTGAAAAAAATTTTTATGTTGAAAAATGTTTTTCCATGGAAAATGATTAAATAGGTAAAACTATAGTCTTATGAGTAAAACATGAAAAATTCTGAAAAAAAAATTTCATGTTGAAAAATGTTTTTCGTGGAAAATGAAAAAATAGGTAAAACTATCGTCTCATGAGTAAAACATGAAAAATTCTGAAAAAAAAATTTCATGTTGAAAAATTTTTTTTTGTGGAAAATGAAAAAATAGGTGAAGCCATCGTCTTATGAGTAAAACATGAAAAATTCTCAAAAAAAAATTTCATGTTGAAAAATGTTTTTCGTGGAAAATGAAAAAATAGGTAAAACAATCGTCTCATGAGTAAAACATGAAAAATTCTGAAAAAAAAAATTTCATGTTGAAAAATGTTTTTCCGTGGAAAATGAAAAAATAGGTAAAACTATAGTCTCATGACTAAAACATGAAAAATTCTCAAAAAAAATTTTTATTTTGAAACAATTTTTTTAGTGGAAAATGAAAAAATAGGTAAAGCCATCGTCTTATGAGTAAAACATGAAAAATTCTGAAAAAAAAAATTTCATGTTGAAAAAATTTTTTTAGTGGAAATGAAAAAATAGGTAAAGCCATCGTCTTATGAGTAAAACATGAAAAATTCTGAAAAAAAAATTTCATGTTGAAAAATGTTTTTCGTGGCAAATGAAAAAATAGGTAAAGCCATCGTCTTATGAGTAAAACAAGAAAAATTCTCAAAAAAAAATTTCATGTTGAAAAATGTTTTTCGTGGCAAATGAAAAAATAGGTAAAGCCATCGTCTCATGACTAAAACAAGAAAAATTTTCAAAAAAAATTTTTATGTTGAAAAAATTTTTTTTGTGGAAATGAAAAAATAGGTAAAGCCATCATCTTATGAGTAAAACATGAAAAATTCTCAAAAAAAATTTCATGTTGAAAAATGTTTTTCGTGGCAAATGAAAAAATAGGTAAAGCCATCATCTTATGACTAAAACATGAAAAATTCTCAAAAAAAAATTTCATGTTGAAAAATGTTTTTCCGTGGAAAATGAAAAAATAGGTAAAGCCATAATCTTATGAGTAAAACATGAAAAATTCTCAAAAAAAATTTCATGTTGAAAAATATTTTTCCGTGGAAAATGAAAAAATAGGTAAAGCCATCATCTTATGAGTAAAACATGAAAAATTCTCAAAAAAAATTTCATGTTGAAAAATATTTTTCCGTGGAAAATGAAAAAATAGGTAAAACTATCGTCTTATGAGTAAAACATGAAAAATTCTCAAAAAAAAATTTTATGTTGAAAAATGTTTTTCCGTGGAAAATGAAAAAATAGGTAAAGCCATCATCTTATGAGTAAAACATGAAAAATTCTCAAAAAAAATTTCATGTTGAAAAATGTTTTTCCGTGGAAAATGAAAAAATAGGTAAAGCCATCATCTTATGAGTAAAACATGAAAAATTCTCAAAAAAAATTTCATGTTGAAAAATATTTTTCCGTGGAAAATGAAAAAATAGGTAAAACTATCGTCTTATGAGTAAAACATGAAAAATTCTCAAAAAAAAATTTTATGTTGAAAAATGTTTTTCCGTGGAAAATGAAAAAATAGGTAAAGCCATAATCTTATGAGTAAAACATGAAAAATTCTCAAAAAAAATTTCATGTTGAAAAATATTTTTCCGTGGAAAATGAAAAAATAGGTAAAACTATCGTCTTATGAGTAAAACATGAAAAATTCTAAAAAAAAATTTTATGTTGAAAAATGTTTTTCCGTGGAAAATGAAAAAATAGGTAAAGCCATCATCTTATGAGTAAAACATGAAAAATTCTCAAAAAAAATTTCATGTTGAAAAATGTTTTTCCGTGGAAAATGAAAAAATAGGTAAAGCCATCATCTTATGAGTAAAACATGAAAAATTCTCAAAAAAAATTTCATGTTGAAAAATATTTTTCCGTGGAAAATGAAAAAATAGGTAAAACTATTGTCTTATGAGTAAAACATGAAAAATTCTCAAAAAAAAATTTTATGTTGAAAAATGTTTTTCCGTGGAAAATGAAAAAATAGGTAAAGCCATAATCTTATGAGTAAAACATGAAAAATTCTCAAAAAAAATTTCATGTTGAAAAATATTTTTCCGTGGAAAATGAAAAAATAGGTAAAGCCATCATCTTATGAGTAAAACATGAAAAATTCTCAAAAAAATTTCATGTTGAAAAATATTTTTCCGTGGAAAATGAAAAAATAGGTAAAACTATCGTCTTATGAGTAAAACATGAAAAATTCTCAAAAAAAAATTTCATGTTGAAAAATGTTTTTCCGTGGAAAATGAAAAAATAGGTAAAGCCATCATCTTATGAGTAAAACATGAAAAATTCTCAAAAAAAATTTCATGTTGAAAAATATTTTTCCGTGGAAAATGAAAAAATAGGTAAAACTATCGTCTTATGAGTAAAACATGAAAAATTCTCAAAAAAAAATTTCATGTTGAAAAATGTTTTTCCGTGGAAAATGAAAAAATAGGTAAAGCCATCATCTTATGAGTAAAACATGAAAAATTCTCAAAAAAAATTTCATGTTGAAAAATATTTTTCCGTGGAAAATGAAAAAATAGGTAAAACTATCGTCTTATGAGTAAAACATGAAAAATTCTCAAAAAAAATTCCATGTTGAAAAATGTTTTTCCGTGGAAAATGAAAAAGAAGGTAAACCTATAGTCTCAGGACTAAAACATGAAAAATTCTCAAAAAAATTATTAATGTTGAAAAAAAATTTTGTGGAAAATGAAAAAATACGTGAGACTATAGTTTTATGCCTAAAACATGAAAAATGTTGAAAAAAAATTTTATGTTGAAAAATGTTTTTCCGTGGAAAATGAAAAAGAAGGTAAACCTATAGCCTCATGACTAAAACATGAAAAATTCTCAAAAAAATTATAACTTGAAAAAAAATTTTTGTGGAAAATGAAAAAATACATGAGACTATAGTTTTATGCCTAAAACATGAAAAATGTTGAAAAAAATTTTTATGTTGAAAAATGTTTTTCCATGGAAAATGATTAAATAGGTAAAACTATAGTCTTATTAGTAAAACATGAAAAATTTTCAAAAAATATTTGATCTTGAAAAATGTTTTTCTGTGGAAAATGAAAAAATAGGTAAAACTATAGTCTCATGACTAAAACATGAAAAATCCTCAAAAAAAAATTTTATTTTGAAAAAATTTTTTTAGTGGAAAATGAAAAAATAGGTAAAGCCATCATCTTATGAGTAAAACATGAAAAATTCTCAAAAAAAATTTCATGTTGAAAAATATTTTTCCGTGGAAAATGAAAAAATAGGTAAAACTATAGTCTCATGACTAAAACATGAAAAATTCTCAAAAAAAAATTTTATTTTGAAAAAAATTTTTTTGTGGAAAATGAAAAAATAGGTAAAGCCATCGTCTCATGAGTAAAACATGAAAAATTCTGAAAAAAAAAATTTCATGTTGAAAAAATTTTTTTAGTGGAAATGAAAAAATAGGTAAAGCCATCGTCTTATGAGTAAAACATGAAAAATTCTGAAAAAAAAATTTCATGTTGAAAAATGTTTTTCGTGGCAAATGAAAAAATAGGTAAAGCCATCGTCTCATGACTAAAACAAGAAAAATTTTCAAAAAAAAATTTTATGTTGAAAAAATTTTTTTAGTGGAAATGAAAAAATAGGTAAAGCCATCATCTTATGAGTAAAACATGAAAAATTCTCAAAAAAAATTTCATGTTGAAAAATGTTTTTCCGTGGAAAATGAAAAAATAGGTAAAACTATAGTCTCATGACTAAAACATGAAAAATTCTCAAAAAAAAATTTTATGTTGAAAAATGTTTTTCCGTGGAAAATGAAAAAATAGGTAAAGCCATAATCTTATGAGTAAAACATGAAAAATTCTCAAAAAAAATTTCATGTTGAAAAATATTTTTCCGTGGAAAATGAAAAAATAGGTAAAACTATCGTCTTATGAGTAAAACATGAAAAATTCTCAAAAAAAAATTTTATGTTGAAAAATGTTTTTCCGTGGAAAATGAAAAAATAGGTAAAGCCATCATCTTATGAGTAAAACATGAAAAATTCTCAAAAAAAATTTCATGTTGAAAAATGTTTTTCCGTGGAAAATGAAAAAATAGGTAAAGCCATCATCTTATGAGTAAAACATGAAAAATTCTCAAAAAAAATTTCATGTTGAAAAATATTTTTCCGTGGAAAATGAAAAAATAGGTAAAACTATTGTCTTATGAGTAAAACATGAAAAATTCTCAAAAAAAAATTTTATGTTGAAAAATGTTTTTCCGTGGAAAATGAAAAAATAGGTAAAGCCATAATCTTATGAGTAAAACATGAAAAATTCTCAAAAAAAATTTCATGTTGAAAAATATTTTTCCGTGGAAAATGAAAAAATAGGTAAAGCCATCATCTTATGAGTAAAACATGAAAAATTCTCAAAAAAATTTCATGTTGAAAAATATTTTTCCGTGGAAAATGAAAAAATAGGTAAAACTATCGTCTTATGAGTAAAACATGAAAAATTCTCAAAAAAAAATTTCATGTTGAAAAATGTTTTTCCGTGGAAAATGAAAAAATAGGTAAAGCCATCATCTTATGAGTAAAACATGAAAAATTCTCAAAAAAAATTTCATGTTGAAAAATATTTTTCCGTGGAAAATGAAAAAATAGGTAAAACTATCGTCTTATGAGTAAAACATGAAAAATTCTCAAAAAAAAATTTCATGTTGAAAAATGTTTTTCCGTGGAAAATGAAAAAATAGGTAAAGCCATCATCTTATGAGTAAAACATGAAAAATTCTCAAAAAAAATTTCATGTTGAAAAATATTTTTCCGTGGAAAATGAAAAAATAGGTAAAACTATCGTCTTATGAGTAAAACATGAAAAATTCTCAAAAAAAATTCCATGTTGAAAAATGTTTTTCCGTGGAAAATGAAAAAGAAGGTAAACCTATAGTCTCAGGACTAAAACATGAAAAATTCTCAAAAAAATTATTAATGTTGAAAAAAAATTTTGTGGAAAATGAAAAAATACGTGAGACTATAGTTTTATGCCTAAAACATGAAAAATGTTGAAAAAAAATTTTATGTTGAAAAATGTTTTTCCGTGGAAAATGAAAAAGAAGGTAAACCTATAGCCTCATGACTAAAACATGAAAAATTCTCAAAAAAATTATAACTTGAAAAAAAATTTTTGTGGAAAATGAAAAAATACATGAGACTATAGTTTTATGCCTAAAACATGAAAAATGTTGAAAAAAATTTTTATGTTGAAAAATGTTTTTCCATGGAAAATGATTAAATAGGTAAAACTATAGTCTTATTAGTAAAACATGAAAAATTTTCAAAAAATATTTGATCTTGAAAAATGTTTTTCTGTGGAAAATGAAAAAATAGGTAAAACTATAGTCTCATGACTAAAACATGAAAAATCCTCAAAAAAAAATTTTATTTTGAAAAAATTTTTTTAGTGGAAAATGAAAAAATAGGTAAAGCCATCATCTTATGAGTAAAACATGAAAAATTCTCAAAAAAAATTTCATGTTGAAAAATATTTTTCCGTGGAAAATGAAAAAATAGGTAAAACTATCGTCTTATGAGTAAAACATGAAAAATTCTCAAAAAAAAATTTTATGTTGAAAAATTTTTTTCCGTGGAAAATGAAAAAATAGGTAAAGCCATCATCTTATGAGTAAAACATGAAAAATTCTCAAAAAAAATTTCATGTTGAAAAATGTTTTTCCGTGGAAAATGAAAAAATAGGTAAAGCCATCATCTTATGAGTAAAACATGAAAAATTCTCAAAAAAAATTTCATGTTGAAAAATATTTTTCCGTGGAAAATGAAAAAATAGGTAAAACTATCGTCTTATGAGTAAAACATGAAAAATTCTCAAAAAAAAATTTTATGTTGAAAAATGTTTTTCCGTGGAAAATGAAAAAATAGGTAAAGCCATCATCTTATGAGTAAAACATGAAAAATTCTCAAAAAAATGTCATGTTGAAAAATATTTTTCCGTGGAAAATGAAAAAATAGGTAAAACTATCGTCTTATGAGTAAAACATGAAAAATTCTCAAAAAAAAATTTTATGTTGAAAAATGTTTTTCCGTGGAAAATGAAAAAATAGGTAAACCTATAGTCTCAGGACTAAAACATGAAAAATTCTCAAAAAAATTATTAATGTTGAAAAAAAATTTTGTGGAAAATGAAAAAATACATGAGACTATAGTTTTATGCCTAAAACATGAAAAATGTTGAAAAAAATTTTTATGTTGAAAAATGTTTTTCCATGGAAAATGATTAAATAGGTAAAACTATAGTCTTATTAGTAAAACATGAAAAATTTTCAAAAAATATTTGATCTTGAAAAATGTTTTTCTGTGGAAAATGAAGAAAAAGGTAAAACTATAGTCTCATGACAAAAACATGAAAAATTCTAAAAAAAAAAATTCATGTTGAAAAAATTTTTTTTGTGGAAAATGAAAAAATAGGTAAAACTATCGTCTCATGAGTAAAACATGAAAAATTCTGAAAAAAAAATTTCATGTTGAAAAAATTTTTTTTGTGGAAAATGAAAAAATAGGTGAAGCCATCGTCTTATGAGTAAAACATGAAAAATTCTGAAAAAAAAATTTCATGTTGAAAAATGTTTTTCGTGGAAAATGAAAAAATAGGTAAAACTATCGTCTCATGAGTAAAACATGAAAAATTCTGAAAAAAAAAATTTCATGTTGAAAAATGTTTTTCCGTGGAAAATGAAAAAATAGGTAAAACTATAGTCTCATGACTAAAACATGAAAAATTCTCAAAAAAAAATTTTATTTTGAAAAAAATTTTTTTGTGGAAAATGAAAAAATAGGTAAAGCCATCGTCTTATGAGTAAAACATGAAAAATTCTGAAAAAAAAAATTTCATGTTGAAAAAATTTTTTTAGTGGAAATGAAAAAATAGGTAAAGCCATCGTCTTATGAGTAAAACATGAAAAATTCTGAAAAAAAAATTTCATGTTGAAAAATGTTTTTCGTGGCAAATGAAAAAATAGGTAAAGCCATCGTCTTATGAGTAAAACATGAAAAATTCTGAAAAAAAAATTTCATGTTGAAAAATGTTTTTCGTGGCAAATGAAAAAATAGGTAAAGCCATCGTCTCATGACTAAAACAAGAAAAATTTTCAAAAAAAAATTTTATGTTGAAAAAATTTTTTTAGTGGAAATGAAAAAATAGGTAAAGCCATCATCTTATGAGTAAAACATGAAAAATTCTCAAAAAAAATTTCATGTTGAAAAATGTTTTTCGTGGCAAATGAAAAAATAGGTAAAGCCATCATCTTATGAGTAAAACATGAAAAATTCTCAAAAAAAATTTCATGTTGAAAAATGTTTTTCCGTGGAAAATGAAAAAATAGGTAAAACTATAGTCTCATGACTAAAACATGAAAAATTCTCAAAAAAAAATTTTATGTTGAAAAATGTTTTTCCGTGGAAAATGAAAAAATAGGTAAAGCCATAATCTTATGAGTAAAACATGAAAAATTCTCAAAAAAAATTTCATGTTGAAAAATATTTTTCCGTGGAAAATGAAAAAATAGGTAAAACTATCGTCTTATGAGTAAAACATGAAAAATTCTCAAAAAAAAATTTCATGTTGAAAAATGTTTTTCCGTGGAAAATGAAAAAATAGGTAAAGCCATCATCTTATGAGTAAAACATGAAAAATTCTCAAAAAAAATTTCATGTTGAAAAATGTTTTTCCGTGGAAAATGAAAAAATAGGTAAAGCCATCATCTTATGAGTAAAACATGAAAAATTCTCAAAAAAAATTTCATGTTGAAAAATATTTTTCCGTGGAAAATGAAAAAATAGGTAAAACTATCGTCTTATGAGTAAAACATGAAAAATTCTCAAAAAAAAATTTTATGTTGAAAAATGTTTTTCCGTGGAAAATGAAAAAATAGGTAAAGCCATAATCTTATGAGTAAAACATGAAAAATTCTCAAAAAAAATTTCATGTTGAAAAATATTTTTCCGTGGAAAATGAAAAAATAGGTAAAGCCATCATCTTATGAGTAAAACATGAAAAATTCTCAAAAAAATTTCATGTTGAAAAATATTTTTCCGTGGAAAATGAAAAAATAGGTAAAACTATCGTCTTATGAGTAAAACATGAAAAATTCTCAAAAAAAAATTTTATGTTGAAAAATGTTTTTCCGTGGAAAATGAAAAAATAGGTAAAGCCATCATCTTATGAGTAAAACATGAAAAATTCTCAAAAAAAATTTCATGTTGAAAAATATTTTTCCGTGGAAAATGAAAAAATAGGTAAAACTATCGTCTTATGAGTAAAACATGAAAAATTCTCAAAAAAAAATTTCATGTTGAAAAATGTTTTTCCGTGGAAAATGAAAAAATAGGTAAAGCCATCATCTTATGAGTAAAACATGAAAAATTCTCAAAAAAAATTTCATGTTGAAAAATATTTTTCCGTGGAAAATGAAAAAATAGGTAAAACTATCGTCTTATGAGTAAAACATGAAAAATTCTCAAAAAAAATTCCATGTTGAAAAATGTTTTTCCGTGGAAAATGAAAAAGAAGGTAAACCTATAGTCTCAGGACTAAAACATGAAAAATTCTCAAAAAAATTATTAATGTTGAAAAAAAATTTTGTGGAAAATGAAAAAATACGTGAGACTATAGTTTTATGCCTAAAACATGAAAAATGTTGAAAAAAAATTTTATGTTGAAAAATGTTTTTCCGTGGAAAATGAAAAAGAAGGTAAACCTATAGCCTCATGACTAAAACATGAAAAATTCTCAAAAAAATTATAACTTGAAAAAAAATTTTTGTGGAAAATGAAAAAATACATGAGACTATAGTTTTATGCCTAAAACATGAAAAATGTTGAAAAAAATTTTTATGTTGAAAAATGTTTTTCCATGGAAAATGATTAAATAGGTAAAACTATAGTCTTATTAGTAAAACATGAAAAATTTTCAAAAAATATTTGATCTTGAAAAATGTTTTTCTGTGGAAAATGAAAAAATAGGTAAAACTATAGTCTCATGACTAAAACATGAAAAATCCTCAAAAAAAAATTTTATTTTGAAAAAATTTTTTTAGTGGAAAATGAAAAAATAGGTAAAGCCATCATCTTATGAGTAAAACATGAAAAATTCTCAAAAAAAATTTCATGTTGAAAAATATTTTTCCGTGGAAAATGAAAAAATAGGTAAAACTATCGTCTTATGAGTAAAACATGAAAAATTCTCAAAAAAAAATTTCATGTTGAAAAATGTTTTTCCGTGGAAAATGAAAAAATAGGTAAAGCCATCATCTTATGAGTAAAACATGAAAAATTCTCAAAAAAAATTTCATGTTGAAAAATATTTTTCCGTGGAAAATGAAAAAATAGGTAAAACTATCGTCTTATGAGTAAAACATGAAAAATTCTCAAAAAAAATTCCATGTTGAAAAATGTTTTTCCGTGGAAAATGAAAAAGAAGGTAAACCTATAGTCTCAGGACTAAAACATGAAAAATTCTCAAAAAAATTATTAATGTTGAAAAAAAATTTTGTGGAAAATGAAAAAATACATGAGACTATAGTTTTATGCCTAAAACATGAAAAATGTTGAAAAAAAATTTTATGTTGAAAAATGTTTTTCCGTGGAAAATGAAAAAGAAGGTAAACCTATAGCCTCATGACTAAAACATGAAAAATTCTCAAAAAAATTATAACTTGAAAAAAATTTTTTGTGGAAAATGAAAAAATACATGAGACTATAGTTTTATGCCTAAAACATGAAAAATGTTGAAAAAAATTTTTATGTTGAAAAATGTTTTTCCATGGAAAATGATTAAATAGGTAAAACTATAGTCTTATTAGTAAAACATGAAAAATTTTCAAAAAATATTTGATCTTGAAAAATGTTTTTCTGTGGAAAATGAAAAAATAGGTAAAACTATAGTCTCATGACTAAAACAAGAAAAATTTTCAAAAAAAAATTTTATGTTGAAAAAATTTTTTTAGTGGAAATGAAAAAATAGGTAAAGCCATCATCTTATGAGTAAAACATGAAAAATTCTCAAAAAAAATTTCATGTTGAAAAATGTTTTTCGTGGCAAATGAAAAAATAGGTAAAGCCATCATCTTATGAGTAAAACATGAAAAATTCTCAAAAAAAATTTCATGTTGAAAAATGTTTTTCCGTGGAAAATGAAAAAATAGGTAAAACTATAGTCTCATGACTAAAACATGAAAAATTCTCAAAAAAAAATTTTATGTTGAAAAATGTTTTTCCGTGGAAAATGAAAAAATAGGTAAAGCCATAATCTTATGAGTAAAACATGAAAAATTCTCAAAAAAAATTTCATGTTGAAAAATATTTTTCCGTGGAAAATGAAAAAATAGGTAAAGCCATCATCTTATGAGTAAAACATGAAAAATTCTCAAAAAAAATTTCATGTTGAAAAATATTTTTCCGTGGAAAATGAAAAAATAGGTAAAACTATCGTCTTATGAGTAAAACATGAAAAATTCTCAAAAAAAAATTTTATGTTGAAAAATGTTTTTCCGTGGAAAATGAAAAAATAGGTAAAGCCATCATCTTATGAGTAAAACATGAAAAATTCTCAAAAAAAATTTCATGTTGAAAAATGTTTTTCCGTGGAAAATGAAAAAATAGGTAAAGCCATCATCTTATGAGTAAAACATGAAAAATTCTCAAAAAAAATTTCATGTTGAAAAATATTTTTCCGTGGAAAATGAAAAAATAGGTAAAACTATCGTCTTATGAGTAAAACATGAAAAATTCTGAAAAAAAATTTCATGTTGAAAAATGTTTTTCCGTGGAAAATGAAAAAGAAGGCAAACCTATAGTCTCAGGACTAAAACATGAAAAATTCTCAAGAAAATTATTGATGTTGAAAAAAAATTTTGTGGAAAATGAAAAAATACATGAGACTATAGTTTTATGCCTAAAACATGAAAAATGTTGAAAAAAAATTTTATGTTGAAAAATGTTTTTCCGTGGAAAATGAAAAAGAAGGTAAACCTATAGTCTCATGACTAAAACATGAAAAATTCTCAAAAAAAATTTCATGTTGAAAAATGTTTTTCGTGGCAAATGAAAAAATAGGTAAAGCCATCATCTTATGAGTAAAACATGAAAAATTCTCAAAAAAAATTTCATGTTGAAAAATGTTTTTCCGTGGAAAATGAAAAAATAGGTAAAACTATAGTCTCATGACTAAAACATGAAAAATTCTCAAAAAAAAATTTTATGTTGAAAAATGTTTTTCCGTGGAAAATGAAAAAATAGGTAAAGCCATAATCTTATGAGTAAAACATGAAAAATTCTCAAAAAAAATTTCATGTTGAAAAATATTTTTCCGTGGAAAATGAAAAAATAGGTAAAGCCATCATCTTATGAGTAAAACATGAAAAATTCTCAAAAAAAATTTCATGTTGAAAAATATTTTTCCGTGGAAAATGAAAAAATAGGTAAAACTATCGTCTTATGAGTAAAACATGAAAAATTCTCAAAAAAAAATTTTATGTTGAAAAATGTTTTTCCGTGGAAAATGAAAAAATAGGTAAAGCCATCATCTTATGAGTAAAACATGAAAAATTCTCAAAAAAAATTTCATGTTGAAAAATGTTTTTCCGTGGAAAATGAAAAAATAGGTAAAGCCATCATCTTATGAGTAAAACATGAAAAATTCTCAAAAAAAATTTCATGTTGAAAAATATTTTTCCGTGGAAAATGAAAAAATAGGTAAAACTATCGTCTTATGAGTAAAACATGAAAAATTCTCAAAAAAAATTTCATGTTGAAAAATGTTTTTCCGTGGAAAATGAAAAAGAAGGTAAACCTATAGTCTCAGGACTAAAACATGAAAAATTCTCAAGAAAATTATTGATGTTGAAAAAAAATTTTGTGGAAAATGAAAAAATACATGAGACTATAGTTTTATGCCTAAAACATGAAAAATGTTGAAAAAAAATTTTATGTTGAAAAATGTTTTTCCGTGGAAAATGAAAAAGAAGGTAAACCTATAGTCTCATGACTAAAACATGAAAAATTCTCAAAAAAATTATAACTTGAAAAAAAATTTTAGTGGAAAATGAAAAAATACATGAGACTATAGTTTTATGCCTAAAACATGAAAAATGTTGAAAAAAAATTTCATGTTGAAAAATATTTTTCCGTGGAAAATGAAAAAATAGGTAAAACTATCGTCTTATGAGTAAAACATGAAAAATTCTCAAAAAAAAATTTTATGTTGAAAAATGTTTTTCCGTGGAAAATGAAAAAATAGGTAAAGCCATCATCTTATGAGTAAAACATGAAAAATTCTCAAAAAAAATTTCATGTTGAAAAATGTTTTTCCGTGGAAAATGAAAAAATAGGTAAAGCCATCATCTTATGAGTAAAACATGAAAAATTCTCAAAAAAAATTTCATGTTGAAAAATATTTTTCCGTGGAAAATGAAAAAATAGGTAAAACTATCGTCTTATGAGTAAAACATGAAAAATTCTCAAAAAAAAATTTTATGTTGAAAAATGTTTTTCCGTGGAAAATGAAAAAATAGGTAAAGCCATAATCTTATGAGTAAAACATGAAAAATTCTCAAAAAAAATTTCATGTTGAAAAATATTTTTCCGTGGAAAATGAAAAAATAGGTAAAGCCATCATCTTATGAGTAAAACATGAAAAATTCTCAAAAAAATGTCATGTTGAAAAATATTTTTCCGTGGAAAATGAAAAAATAGGTAAAACTATCGTCTTATGAGTAAAACATGAAAAATTCTCAAAAAAAAATTTTATGTTGAAAAATGTTTTTCCGTGGAAAATGAAAAAATAGGTAAACCTATAGTCTCAGGACTAAAACATGAAAAATTCTCAAAAAAATTATTAATGTTGAAAAAAAATTTTGTGGAAAATGAAAAAATACATGAGACTATAGTTTTATGCCTAAAACATGAAAAATGTTGAAAAAAATTTTTATGTTGAAAAATGTTTTTCCATGGAAAATGATTAAATAGGTAAAACTATAGTCTTATTAGTAAAACATGAAAAATTTTCAAAAAATATTTGATCTTGAAAAATGTTTTTCTGTGGAAAATGAAGAAAAAGGTAAAACTATAGTCTCATGACAAAAACATGAAAAATTCTAAAAAAAAAATTCATGTTGAAAAAATTTTTTTTGTGGAAAATGAAAAAATAGGTAAAGCCATCGTCTTATGAGTAAAACATGAAAAATTCTGAAAAAAAAATTTCATGTTGAAAAATGTTTTTCGTGGAAAATGAAAAAATAGGTAAAACTATCGTCTCATGAGTAAAACATGAAAAATTCTGAAAAAAAAATTTCATGTTGAAAAAATTTTTTTTGTGGAAAATGAAAAAATAGGTGAAGCCATCGTCTTATGAGTAAAACATGAAAAATTCTGAAAAAAAAATTTCATGTTGAAAAATGTTTTTCGTGGAAAATGAAAAAATAGGTAAAACTATCGTCTCATGAGTAAAACATGAAAAATTCTGAAAAAAAAAATTTCATGTTGAAAAAAATTTTTTTGTGGAAAATGAAAAAATAGGTAAAGCCATCGTCTTATGAGTAAAACATGAAAAATTCTGAAAAAAAAATTTCATGTTGAAAAATGTTTTTCGTGGAAAATGAAAAAATAGGTAAAACTATAGTCTCATGACTAAAACATGAAAAATTCTCAAAAAAAAATTTTATTTTGAAAAAAATTTTTTTGTGGAAAATGAAAAAATAGGTAAAGCCATCGTCTTATGAGTAAAACATGAAAAATTCTGAAAAAAAAAATTTCATGTTGAAAAAATTTTTTTAGTGGAAATGAAAAAATAGGTAAAGCCATCGTCTTATGAGTAAAACATGAAAAATTCTGAAAAAAAAATTTCATGTTGAAAAATGTTTTTCGTGGCAAATGAAAAAATAGGTAAAGCCATCGTCTTATGAGTAAAACATGAAAAATTCTGAAAAAAAAATTTCATGTTGAAAAATGTTTTTCGTGGCAAATGAAAAAATAGGTAAAGCCATCGTCTCATGACTAAAACAAGAAAAATTTTCAAAAAAAAATTTTATGTTGAAAAAATTTTTTTAGTGGAAATGAAAAAATAGGTAAAGCCATCATCTTATGAGTAAAACATGAAAAATTCTCAAAAAAAATTTCATGTTGAAAAATGTTTTTCGTGGCAAATGAAAAAATAGGTAAAGCCATCATCTTATGAGTAAAACATGAAAAATTCTCAAAAAAAATTTCATGTTGAAAAATGTTTTTCCGTGGAAAATGAAAAAATAGGTAAAACTATAGTCTCATGACTAAAACATGAAAAATTCTCAAAAAAAAATTTTATGTTGAAAAATGTTTTTCCGTGGAAAATGAAAAAATAGGTAAAGCCATAATCTTATGAGTAAAACATGAAAAATTCTCAAAAAAAATTTCATGTTGAAAAATATTTTTCCGTGGAAAATGAAAAAATAGGTAAAACTATCGTCTTATGAGTAAAACATGAAAAATTCTCAAAAAAAAATTTTATGTTGAAAAATGTTTTTCCGTGGAAAATGAAAAAATAGGTAAAGCCATCATCTTATGAGTAAAACATGAAAAATTCTCAAAAAAAATTTCATGTTGAAAAATGTTTTTCCGTGGAAAATGAAAAAATAGGTAAAGCCATCATCTTATGAGTAAAACATGAAAAATTCTCAAAAAAAATTTCATGTTGAAAAATATTTTTCCGTGGAAAATGAAAAAATAGGTAAAGCCATCATCTTATGAGTAAAACATGAAAAATTCTCAAAAAAAATTTCATGTTGAAAAATGTTTTTCCGTGGAAAATGAAAAAATAGGTAAAGCCATCATCTTATGAGTAAAACATGAAAAATTCTCAAAAAAAATTTCATGTTGAAAAATATTTTTCCGTGGAAAATGAAAAAATAGGTAAAACTATCGTCTTATGAGTAAAACATGAAAAATTCTCAAAAAAAAATTTTATGTTGAAAAATGTTTTTCCGTGGAAAATGAAAAAATAGGTAAAGCCATAATCTTATGAGTAAAACATGAAAAATTCTCAAAAAAAATTTCATGTTGAAAAATATTTTTCCGTGGAAAATGAAAAAATAGGTAAAGCCATCATCTTATGAGTAAAACATGAAAAATTCTCAAAAAAATTTCATGTTGAAAAATATTTTTCCGTGGAAAATGAAAAAATAGGTAAAACTATCGTCTTATGAGTAAAACATGAAAAATTCTCAAAAAAAAATTTTATGTTGAAAAATGTTTTTCCGTGGAAAATGAAAAAATAGGTAAAGCCATCATCTTATGAGTAAAACATGAAAAATTCTCAAAAAAAATTTCATGTTGAAAAATATTTTTCCGTGGAAAATGAAAAAATAGGTAAAACTATCGTCTTATGAGTAAAACATGAAAAATTCTCAAAAAAAAATTTCATGTTGAAAAATGTTTTTCCGTGGAAAATGAAAAAATAGGTAAAGCCATCATCTTATGAGTAAAACATGAAAAATTCTCAAAAAAAATTTCATGTTGAAAAATATTTTTCCGTGGAAAATGAAAAAATAGGTAAAACTATCGTCTTATGAGTAAAACATGAAAAATTCTCAAAAAAAATTCCATGTTGAAAAATGTTTTTCCGTGGAAAATGAAAAAGAAGGTAAACCTATAGTCTCAGGACTAAAACATGAAAAATTCTCAAAAAAATTATTAATGTTGAAAAAAAATTTTGTGGAAAATGAAAAAATACGTGAGACTATAGTTTTATGCCTAAAACATGAAAAATGTTGAAAAAAAATTTTATGTTGAAAAATGTTTTTCCGTGGAAAATGAAAAAGAAGGTAAACCTATAGCCTCATGACTAAAACATGAAAAATTCTCAAAAAAATTATAACTTGAAAAAAAATTTTTGTGGAAAATGAAAAAATACATGAGACTATAGTTTTATGCCTAAAACATGAAAAATGTTGAAAAAAATTTTTATGTTGAAAAATGTTTTTCCATGGAAAATGATTAAATAGGTAAAACTATAGTCTTATTAGTAAAACATGAAAAATTTTCAAAAAATATTTGATCTTGAAAAATGTTTTTCTGTGGAAAATGAAAAAATAGGTAAAACTATAGTCTCATGACTAAAACATGAAAAATCCTCAAAAAAAAATTTTATTTTGAAAAAATTTTTTTAGTGGAAAATGAAAAAATAGGTAAAGCCATCATCTTATGAGTAAAACATGAAAAATTCTCAAAAAAAATTTCATGTTGAAAAATATTTTTCCGTGGAAAATGAAAAAATAGGTAAAACTATCGTCTTATGAGTAAAACATGAAAAATTCTCAAAAAAAAATTTCATGTTGAAAAATGTTTTTCCGTGGAAAATGAAAAAATAGGTAAAGCCATCATCTTATGAGTAAAACATGAAAAATTCTCAAAAAAAATTTCATGTTGAAAAATATTTTTCCGTGGAAAATGAAAAAATAGGTAAAACTATCGTCTTATGAGTAAAACATGAAAAATTCTCAAAAAAAATTCCATGTTGAAAAATGTTTTTCCGTGGAAAATGAAAAAGAAGGTAAACCTATAGTCTCAGGACTAAAACATGAAAAATTCTCAAAAAAATTATTAATGTTGAAAAAAAATTTTGTGGAAAATGAAAAAATACATGAGACTATAGTTTTATGCCTAAAACATGAAAAATGTTGAAAAAAAATTTTATGTTGAAAAATGTTTTTCCGTGGAAAATGAAAAAGAAGGTAAACCTATAGCCTCATGACTAAAACATGAAAAATTCTCAAAAAAATTATAACTTGAAAAAAATTTTTTGTGGAAAATGAAAAAATACATGAGACTATAGTTTTATGCCTAAAACATGAAAAATGTTGAAAAAAATTTTTATGTTGAAAAATGTTTTTCCATGGAAAATGATTAAATAGGTAAAACTATAGTCTTATTAGTAAAACATGAAAAATTTTCAAAAAATATTTGATCTTGAAAAATGTTTTTCTGTGGAAAATGAAAAAATAGGTAAAACTATAGTCTCATGACTAAAACAAGAAAAATTTTCAAAAAAAAATTTTATGTTGAAAAAATTTTTTTAGTGGAAATGAAAAAATAGGTAAAGCCATCATCTTATGAGTAAAACATGAAAAATTCTCAAAAAAAATTTCATGTTGAAAAATGTTTTTCGTGGCAAATGAAAAAATAGGTAAAGCCATCATCTTATGAGTAAAACATGAAAAATTCTCAAAAAAAATTTCATGTTGAAAAATGTTTTTCCGTGGAAAATGAAAAAATAGGTAAAACTATAGTCTCATGACTAAAACATGAAAAATTCTCAAAAAAAAATTTTATGTTGAAAAATGTTTTTCCGTGGAAAATGAAAAAATAGGTAAAGCCATAATCTTATGAGTAAAACATGAAAAATTCTCAAAAAAAATTTCATGTTGAAAAATATTTTTCCGTGGAAAATGAAAAAATAGGTAAAGCCATCATCTTATGAGTAAAACATGAAAAATTCTCAAAAAAAATTTCATGTTGAAAAATATTTTTCCGTGGAAAATGAAAAAATAGGTAAAACTATCGTCTTATGAGTAAAACATGAAAAATTCTCAAAAAAAAATTTTATGTTGAAAAATGTTTTTCCGTGGAAAATGAAAAAATAGGTAAAGCCATCATCTTATGAGTAAAACATGAAAAATTCTCAAAAAAAATTTCATGTTGAAAAATGTTTTTCCGTGGAAAATGAAAAAATAGGTAAAGCCATCATCTTATGAGTAAAACATGAAAAATTCTCAAAAAAAATTTCATGTTGAAAAATATTTTTCCGTGGAAAATGAAAAAATAGGTAAAACTATCGTCTTATGAGTAAAACATGAAAAATTCTCAAAAAAAATTTCATGTTGAAAAATGTTTTTCCGTGGAAAATGAAAAAGAAGGTAAACCTATAGTCTCAGGACTAAAACATGAAAAATTCTCAAGAAAATTATTGATGTTGAAAAAAAATTTTGTGGAAAATGAAAAAATACATGAGACTATAGTTTTATGCCTAAAACATGAAAAATGTTGAAAAAAAATTTTATGTTGAAAAATGTTTTTCCGTGGAAAATGAAAAAGAAGGTAAACCTATAGTCTCATGACTAAAACATGAAAAATTCTCAAAAAAATTATAACTTGAAAAAAAATTTTAGTGGAAAATGAAAAAATACATGAGACTATAGTTTTATGCCTAAAACATGAAAAATGTTGAAAAAAATTTTTATGTTGAAAAATGTTTTACCATGGAAAATGATTAAATAGGTAAAACTATAGTCTTATTAGTAAAACATGAAAAATTCTGAAAAAAAAATTTCATGTTGAAAAATTTTTTTCGTGGCAAATGAAAAAATAGGTAAAGCCATCGTCTTATGAGTAAAACAAGAAAAATTCTCAAAAAAAAATTTCATGTTGAAAAATGTTTTTCGTGGCAAATGAAAAAATAGGTAAAGCCATCGTCTCATGACTAAAACAAGAAAAATTTTCAAAAAAAAATTTTATGTTGAAAAAATTTTTTTAGTGGAAATGAAAAAATAGGTAAAGCCATCATCTTATGAGTAAAACATGAAAAATTCTATAAAAAAATTTCATGTTGAAAAATGTTTTTCCGTGGAAAATGAAAAAATAGGTAAAACTATAGTCTCATGACTAAAACATGAAAAATTCTCAAAAAAAAATTTTATGTTGAAAAATGTTTTTCCGTGGAAAATGAAAAAATAGGTAAAGCCATAATCTTATGAGTAAAACATGAAAAATTCTCAAAAAAAATTTCATGTTGAAAAATATTTTTCCGTGGAAAATGAAAAAATAGGTAAAGCCATCATCTTATGAGTAAAACATGAAAAATTCTCAAAAAAAATTTCATGTTGAAAAATATTTTTCCGTGGAAAATGAAAAAATAGGTAAAACTATCGTCTTATGAGTAAAACATGAAAAATTCTCAAAAAAAAATTTTATGTTGAAAAATGTTTTTCCGTGGAAAATGAAAAAATAGGTAAAGCCATCATCTTATGAGTAAAACATGAAAAATTCTCAAAAAAAATTTCATGTTGAAAAATGTTTTTCCGTGGAAAATGAAAAAATAGGTAAAGCCATCATCTTATGAGTAAAACATGAAAAATTCTCAAAAAAAATTTCATGTTGAAAAATATTTTTCCGTGGAAAATGAAAAAATAGGTAAAACTATCGTCTTATGAGTAAAACATGAAAAATTCTCAAAAAAAAATTTTATGTTGAAAAATGTTTTTCCGTGGAAAATGAAAAAATAGGTAAAGCCATAATCTTATGAGTAAAACATGAAAAATTCTCAAAAAAAATTTCATGTTGAAAAATATTTTTCCGTGGAAAATGAAAAAATAGGTAAAGCCATCATCTTATGAGTAAAACATGAAAAATTCTCAAAAAAATTTCATGTTGAAAAATATTTTTCCGTGGAAAATGAAAAAATAGGTAAAACTATCGTCTTATGAGTAAAACATGAAAAATTCTCAAAAAAAAATTTTATATTGAAAAATGTTTTTCCGTGGAAAATGAAAAAATAGGTAAAGCCATCATCTTATGAGTAAAACATGAAAAATTCTCAAAAAAAATTTCATGTTGAAAAATATTTTTCCGTGGAAAATGAAAAAATAGGTAAAACTATCGTCTTATGAGTAAAACATGAAAAATTCTCAAAAAAAAATTTTATGTTGAAAAATGTTTTTCCGTGGAAAATGAAAAAATAGGTAAAGCCATCATCTTATGAGTAAAACATGAAAAATTCTCAAAAAAAATTTCATGTTGAAAAATATTTTTCCGTGGAAAATGAAAAAATAGGTAAAACTATCGTCTTATGAGTAAAACATGAAAAATTCTCAAAAAAAATTTCATGTTGAAAAATGTTTTTCCGTGGAAAATGAAAAATAAGGTAAACCTATAGTCTCAGGACTAAAACATGAAAAATTCTCAAAAAAATTATAACTTGAAAAAAATTTTTTGTGGAAAATGAAAAAATACATGAGACTATAGTTTTATGCCTAAAACATGAAAAATGTTGAAAAAAAATTTTATGTTGAAAAATGTTTTTCCATGGAAAATGATTAAATAGGTAAAACTATAGTCTTATTAGTAAAACATGAAAAATTTTCAAAAAATATTTGATCTTGAAAAATGTTTTTCTGTGGAAAATGAAGAAAAAGGTAAAACTATAGTCTCATGACAAAAACATGAAAAATTCTAAAAAAAAAAATTCATGTTGAAAAAATTTTTTTTGTGGAAAATGAAAAAATAGGTAAAGCCATCGTCTTATGAGTAAAACATGAAAAATTCTGAAAAAAAAATTTCATGTTGAAAAATGTTTTTCGTGGAAAATGAAAAAATAGGTAAAACTATCGTCTCATGAGTAAAACATGAAAAATTCTGAAAAAAAAATTTCATGTTGAAAAAATTTTTTTTGTGGAAAATGAAAAAATAGGTGAAGCCATCGTCTTATGAGTAAAACATGAAAAATTCTGAAAAAAAAATTTCATGTTGAAAAATGTTTTTCGTGGAAAATGAAAAAATAGGTAAAACTATCGTCTCATGAGTAAAACATGAAAAATTCTGAAAAAAAAAATTTCATGTTGAAAAATGTTTTTCCGTGGAAAATGAAAAAATAGGTAAAACTATAGTCTCATGACTAAAACATGAAAAATTCTCAAAAAAAAATTTTATTTTGAAAAAAATTTTTTAGTGGAAAATGAAAAAATAGGTAAAGCCATCGTCTTATGAGTAAAACATGAAAAATTCTGAAAAAAAAAATTTCATGTTGAAAAATTTTTTTTAGTGGAAATGAAAAAATAGGTAAAGCCATCGTCTTATGAGTAAAACATGAAAAATTCTGAAAAAAAAATTTCATGTTGAAAAATGTTTTTCGTGGCAAATGAAAAAATAGGTAAAGCCATCGTCTTATGAGTAAAACAAGAAAAATTCTCAAAAAAAAATTTCATGTTGAAAAATGTTTTTCGTGGCAAATGAAAAAATAGGTAAAGCCATCGTCTCATGACTAAAACAAGAAAAATTTTAAAAAAAAAATTTTATGTTGAAAAAATTTTTTTAGTGGAAATGAAAAAATAGGTAAAGCCATCATCTTATGAGTAAAACATGAAAAATTCTCAAAAAAAAATTTCATGTTGAAAAATGTTTTTCCGTGGAAAATGAAAAAATAGGTAAAGCCATAATCTTATGAGTAAAACATGAAAAATTCTCAAAAAAAATTTCATGTTGAAAAATATTTTTCCGTGGAAAATGAAAAAATAGGTAAAGCCATCATCTTATGAGTAAAACATGAAAAATTCTCAAAAAAAATTTCATGTTGAAAAATATTTTTCCGTGGAAAATGAAAAAATAGGTAAAACTATCGTCTTATGAGTAAAACATGAAAAATTCTCAAAAAAAAATTTTATGTTGAAAAATGTTTTTCCGTGGAAAATGAAAAAATAGGTAAAGCCATCATCTTATGAGTAAAACATGAAAAATTCTCAAAAAAAATTTCATGTTGAAAAATGTTTTTCCGTGGAAAATGAAAAAATAGGTAAAGCCATCATCTTATGAGTAAAACATGAAAAATTCTCAAAAAAAATTTCATGTTGAAAAATATTTTTCCGTGGAAAATGAAAAAATAGGTAAAACTATCGTCTTATGAGTAAAAGATGAAAAATTCTCAAAAAAAAATTTTATGTTGAAAAATTTCATGTTGAAAAATGTTTTTCGTGGAAAATGAAAAAATAGGTAAAGCCATCGTCTTATGAGTAAAACAAGAAAAATTCTCAAAAAAAAATTTCATGTTGAAAAATGTTTTTCGTGGCAAATGAAAAAATAGGTAAAGCCATCGTCTCATGACTAAAACAAGAAAAATTTTCAAAAAAAAATTTTATGTTGAAAAAATTTTTTTAGTGGAAATGAAAAAATAGGTAAAGCCATCATCTTATGAGTAAAACATGAAAAATTCTCAAAAAAAATTTCATGTTGAAAAATGTTTTTCCGTGGAAAATGAAAAAATAGGTAAAACTATAGTCTCATGACTAAAACATGAAAAATTCTCAAAAAAAAATTTTATGTTGAAAAATGTTTTTCCGTGGAAAATGAAAAAATAGGTAAAGCCATAATCTTATGAGTAAAACATGAAAAATTCTCAAAAAAAATTTCATGTTGAAAAATATTTTTCCATGGAAAATGAAAAAATAGGTAAAGCCATCATCTTATGAGTAAAACATGAAAAATTCTCAAAAAAAATTTCATGTTGAAAAATATTTTTCCGTGGAAAATGAAAAAATAGGTAAAACTATCGTCTTATGAGTAAAACATGAAAAATTCTCAAAAAAAAATTTTATGTTGAAAAATGTTTTTCCGTGGAAAATGAAAAAATAGGTAAAGCCATCATCTTATGAGTAAAACATGAAAAATTCTCAAAAAAAATGTCATGTTGAAAAATGTTTTTCCGTGGAAAATGAAAAAATAGGTAAAGCCATCATCTTATGAGTAAAACATGAAAAATTCTCAAAAAAAATTTCATGTTGAAAAATATTTTTCCGTGGAAAATGAAAAAATAGGTAAAACTATCGTCTTATGAGTAAAACATGAAAAATTCTCAAAAAAAATTTCATGTTGAAAAATGTTTTTCCGTGGAAAATGAAAAAGAAGGTAAACCTATAGTCTCAGGACTAAAACATGAAAAATTCTCAAGAAAATTATTGATGTTGAAAAAAAATTTTGTGGAAAATGAGAAAATACATGAGACTATAGTTTTATGCCTAAAACATGAAAAATGTTGAAAAAAAATTTTATGTTGAAAAATGTTTTTCCGTGGAAAATGAAAAAGAAGGTAAACCTATAGTCTCATGACTAAAACATGAAAAATTCTCAAAAAAATTATAACTTGAAAAAAAATTTTAGTGGAAAATGAAAAAATACATGAGACTATAGTTTTATGCCAAAAACATGAAAAATGTTGAAAAAAATTTTTATGTTGAAAAATGTTTTACCATGGAAAATGATTAAATAGGTAAAACTATAGTCTTATTAGTAAAACATGAAAAATTTTCAAAAAATATTTGATCTTGAAAAATGTTTTTCTGTGGAAAATGAAGAAAAAGGTAAAACTATAGTCTCATGACAAAAACATGAAAAATTCTAAAAAAAAAAATTCATGTTGAAAAAATTTTTTTTGTGGAAAATGAAAAAATAGGTAAAGCCATCGTCTTATGAGTAAAACATGAAAAATTCTGAAAAAAAAATTTCATGTTGAAAAATGTTTTTCGTGGAAAATGAAAAAATAGGTAAAACTATCGTCTCATGAGTAAAACATGAAAAATTCTGAAAAAAAAATTTCATGTTGAAAAATTTTTTCGTGGAAAATGAAAAAATAGGTAAAACTATCGTCTCATGAGTAAAACATGAAAAATTCTGAAAAAAAAAATTTCATGTTGAAAAATGTTTTTCCGTGGAAAATGAAAAAATAGGTAAAACTATAGTCTCATGACTAAAACATGAAAAATTCTCAAAAAAAAATTTTATTTTGAAAAAATTTTTTTAGTGGAAAATGAAAAAATAGGTAAAGCCATCATCTTATGAGTAAAACATGAAAAATTCTGAAAAAAAAAATTTCATGTTGAAAAATTTTTTTTAGTGGAAATGAGAAAATAGGTAAAGCCATCGTCTTATGAGTAAAACATGAAAAATTCTGAAAAAAAAATTTCATGTTGAAAAATGTTTTTCGTGGCAAATGAAAAAATAGGTAAAGGCATCGTCTTATGAGTAAAACAAGAAAAATTCTCAAAAAAAAATTTCATGTTGAAAAATGTTTTTCGTGGCAAATGAAAAAATAGGTAAAGCCATCGTCTCATGACTAAAACAAGAAAAATTTTCAAAAAAAAATTTTATGTTGAAAAAATTTTTTTAGTGGAAATGAAAAAATAGGTAAAGCCATCATCTTATGAGTAAAACATGAAAAATTCTCAAAAAAAATTTCATGTTGAAAAATGTTTTTCCGTGGAAAATGAAAAAATAGGTAAAACTATAGTCTCATGACTAAAACATGAAAAATTCTCAAAAAAAAATTTTATGTTGAAAAATGTTTTTCCGTGGAAAATGAAAAAATAGGTAAAGCCATAATCTTATGAGTAAAACATGAAAAATTCTCAAAAAAAATTTCATGTTGAAAAATATTTTTCCGTGGAAAATGAAAAAATAGGTAAAACTATCGTCTTATGAGTAAAACATGAAAAATTCTCAAAAAAAAATTTTATGTTGAAAAATGTTTTTCCGTGGAAAATGAAAAAATAGGTAAAGCCATCATCTTATGAGTAAAACATGAAAAATTCTCAAAAAAAATTTCATGTTGAAAAATGTTTTTCCGTGGAAAATGAAAAAATAGGTAAAGCCATCATCTTATGAGTAAAACATGAAAAATTCTCAAAAAAAATTTCATGTTGAAAAATATTTTTCCGTGGAAAATGAAAAAATAGGTAAAACTATTGTCTTATGAGTAAAACATGAAAAATTCTCAAAAAAAAATTTTATGTTGAAAAATGTTTTTCCGTGGAAAATGAAAAAATAGGTAAAGCCATAATCTTATGAGTAAAACATGAAAAATTCTCAAAAAAAATTTCATGTTGAAAAATATTTTTCCGTGGAAAATGAAAAAATAGGTAAAGCCATCATCTTATGAGTAAAACATGAAAAATTCTCAAAAAAATTTCATGTTGAAAAATATTTTTCCGTGGAAAATGAAAAAATAGGTAAAACTATCGTCTTATGAGTAAAACATGAAAAATTCTCAAAAAAAAATTTCATGTTGAAAAATGTTTTTCCGTGGAAAATGAAAAAATAGGTAAAGCCATCATCTTATGAGTAAAACATGAAAAATTCTCAAAAAAAATTTCATGTTGAAAAATATTTTTCCGTGGAAAATGAAAAAATAGGTAAAACTATCGTCTTATGAGTAAAACATGAAAAATTCTCAAAAAAAAATTTCATGTTGAAAAATGTTTTTCCGTGGAAAATGAAAAAATAGGTAAAGCCATCATCTTATGAGTAAAACATGAAAAATTCTCAAAAAAAATTTCATGTTGAAAAATATTTTTCCGTGGAAAATGAAAAAATAGGTAAAACTATCGTCTTATGAGTAAAACATGAAAAATTCTCAAAAAAAATTCCATGTTGAAAAATGTTTTTCCGTGGAAAATGAAAAAGAAGGTAAACCTATAGTCTCAGGACTAAAACATGAAAAATTCTCAAAAAAATTATTAATGTTGAAAAAAAATTTTGTGGAAAATGAAAAAATACGTGAGACTATAGTTTTATGCCTAAAACATGAAAAATGTTGAAAAAAAATTTTATGTTGAAAAATGTTTTTCCGTGGAAAATGAAAAAGAAGGTAAACCTATAGCCTCATGACTAAAACATGAAAAATTCTCAAAAAAATTATAACTTGAAAAAAAATTTTTGTGGAAAATGAAAAAATACATGAGACTATAGTTTTATGCCTAAAACATGAAAAATGTTGAAAAAAATTTTTATGTTGAAAAATGTTTTTCCATGGAAAATGATTAAATAGGTAAAACTATAGTCTTATTAGTAAAACATGAAAAATTTTCAAAAAATATTTGATCTTGAAAAATGTTTTTCTGTGGAAAATGAAAAAATAGGTAAAACTATAGTCTCATGACTAAAACATGAAAAATCCTCAAAAAAAAATTTTATTTTGAAAAAATTTTTTTAGTGGAAAATGAAAAAATAGGTAAAGCCATCATCTTATGAGTAAAACATGAAAAATTCTCAAAAAAAATTTCATGTTGAAAAATATTTTTCCGTGGAAAATGAAAAAATAGGTAAAACTATCGTCTTATGAGTAAAACATGAAAAATTCTCAAAAAAAAATTTTATGTTGAAAAATTTTTTTCCGTGGAAAATGAAAAAATAGGTAAAGCCATCATCTTATGAGTAAAACATGAAAAATTCTCAAAAAAAATTTCATGTTGAAAAATGTTTTTCCGTGGAAAATGAAAAAATAGGTAAAGCCATCATCTTATGAGTAAAACATGAAAAATTCTCAAAAAAAATTTCATGTTGAAAAATATTTTTCCGTGGAAAATGAAAAAATAGGTAAAACTATCGTCTTATGAGTAAAACATGAAAAATTCTCAAAAAAAAATTTTATGTTGAAAAATGTTTTTCCGTGGAAAATGAAAAAATAGGTAAAGCCATCATCTTATGAGTAAAACATGAAAAATTCTCAAAAAAATGTCATGTTGAAAAATATTTTTCCGTGGAAAATGAAAAAATAGGTAAAACTATCGTCTTATGAGTAAAACATGAAAAATTCTCAAAAAAAAATTTTATGTTGAAAAATGTTTTTCCGTGGAAAATGAAAAAATAGGTAAACCTATAGTCTCAGGACTAAAACATGAAAAATTCTCAAAAAAATTATTAATGTTGAAAAAAAATTTTGTGGAAAATGAAAAAATACATGAGACTATAGTTTTATGCCTAAAACATGAAAAATGTTGAAAAAAATTTTTATGTTGAAAAATGTTTTTCCATGGAAAATGATTAAATAGGTAAAACTATAGTCTTATTAGTAAAACATGAAAAATTTTCAAAAAATATTTGATCTTGAAAAATGTTTTTCTGTGGAAAATGAAGAAAAAGGTAAAACTATAGTCTCATGACAAAAACATGAAAAATTCTAAAAAAAAAAATTCATGTTGAAAAAATTTTTTTTGTGGAAAATGAAAAAATAGGTAAAACTATCGTCTCATGAGTAAAACATGAAAAATTCTGAAAAAAAAATTTCATGTTGAAAAAATTTTTTTTGTGGAAAATGAAAAAATAGGTGAAGCCATCGTCTTATGAGTAAAACATGAAAAATTCTGAAAAAAAAATTTCATGTTGAAAAATGTTTTTCGTGGAAAATGAAAAAATAGGTAAAACTATCGTCTCATGAGTAAAACATGAAAAATTCTGAAAAAAAAAATTTCATGTTGAAAAATGTTTTTCCGTGGAAAATGAAAAAATAGGTAAAACTATAGTCTCATGACTAAAACATGAAAAATTCTCAAAAAAAAATTTTATTTTGAAAAAAATTTTTTTGTGGAAAATGAAAAAATAGGTAAAGCCATCGTCTTATGAGTAAAACATGAAAAATTCTGAAAAAAAAAATTTCATGTTGAAAAAATTTTTTTAGTGGAAATGAAAAAATAGGTAAAGCCATCGTCTTATGAGTAAAACATGAAAAATTCTGAAAAAAAAATTTCATGTTGAAAAAATTTTTTTAGTGGAAATGAAAAAATAGGTAAAGCCATCGTCTTATGAGTAAAACATGAAAAATTCTGAAAAAAAAATTTCATGTTGAAAAATGTTTTTCGTGGCAAATGAAAAAATAGGTAAAGCCATCGTCTTATGAGTAAAACATGAAAAATTCTGAAAAAAAAATTTCATGTTGAAAAATGTTTTTCGTGGCAAATGAAAAAATAGGTAAAGCCATCGTCTCATGACTAAAACAAGAAAAATTTTCAAAAAAAAATTTTATGTTGAAAAAATTTTTTTAGTGGAAATGAAAAAATAGGTAAAGCCATCATCTTATGAGTAAAACATGAAAAATTCTCAAAAAAAATTTCATGTTGAAAAATGTTTTTCGTGGCAAATGAAAAAATAGGTAAAGCCATCATCTTATGAGTAAAACATGAAAAATTCTCAAAAAAAATTTCATGTTGAAAAATGTTTTTCCGTGGAAAATGAAAAAATAGGTAAAACTATAGTCTCATGACTAAAACATGAAAAATTCTCAAAAAAAAATTTTATGTTGAAAAATGTTTTTCCGTGGAAAATGAAAAAATAGGTAAAGCCATAATCTTATGAGTAAAACATGAAAAATTCTCAAAAAAAATTTCATGTTGAAAAATATTTTTCCGTGGAAAATGAAAAAATAGGTAAAACTATCGTCTTATGAGTAAAACATGAAAAATTCTCAAAAAAAAATTTCATGTTGAAAAATGTTTTTCCGTGGAAAATGAAAAAATAGGTAAAGCCATCATCTTATGAGTAAAACATGAAAAATTCTCAAAAAAAATTTCATGTTGAAAAATGTTTTTCCGTGGAAAATGAAAAAATAGGTAAAGCCATCATCTTATGAGTAAAACATGAAAAATTCTCAAAAAAAATTTCATGTTGAAAAATATTTTTCCGTGGAAAATGAAAAAATAGGTAAAACTATCGTCTTATGAGTAAAACATGAAAAATTCTCAAAAAAAAATTTTATGTTGAAAAATGTTTTTCCGTGGAAAATGAAAAAATAGGTAAAGCCATAATCTTATGAGTAAAACATGAAAAATTCTCAAAAAAAATTTCATGTTGAAAAATATTTTTCCGTGGAAAATGAAAAAATAGGTAAAGCCATCATCTTATGAGTAAAACATGAAAAATTCTCAAAAAAATTTCATGTTGAAAAATATTTTTCCGTGGAAAATGAAAAAATAGGTAAAACTATCGTCTTATGAGTAAAACATGAAAAATTCTCAAAAAAAAATTTTATGTTGAAAAATGTTTTTCCGTGGAAAATGAAAAAATAGGTAAAGCCATCATCTTATGAGTAAAACATGAAAAATTCTCAAAAAAAATTTCATGTTGAAAAATGTTTTTCGTGGCAAATGAAAAAATAGGTAAAGCCATCATCTTATGAGTAAAACATGAAAAATTCTCAAAAAAAATTTCATGTTGAAAAATGTTTTTCCGTGGAAAATGAAAAAATAGGTAAAACTATAGTCTCATGACTAAAACATGAAAAATTCTCAAAAAAAAATTTTATGTTGAAAAATGTTTTTCCGTGGAAAATGAAAAAATAGGTAAAGCCATAATCTTATGAGTAAAACATGAAAAATTCTCAAAAAAAATTTCATGTTGAAAAATATTTTTCCGTGGAAAATGAAAAAATAGGTAAAACTATCGTCTTATGAGTAAAACATGAAAAATTCTCAAAAAAAAATTTCATGTTGAAAAATGTTTTTCCGTGGAAAATGAAAAAATAGGTAAAGCCATCATCTTATGAGTAAAACATGAAAAATTCTCAAAAAAAATTTCATGTTGAAAAATGTTTTTCCGTGGAAAATGAAAAAATAGGTAAAGCCATCATCTTATGAGTAAAACATGAAAAATTCTCAAAAAAAATTTCATGTTGAAAAATATTTTTCCGTGGAAAATGAAAAAATAGGTAAAACTATCGTCTTATGAGTAAAACATGAAAAATTCTCAAAAAAAAATTTTATGTTGAAAAATGTTTTTCCGTGGAAAATGAAAAAATAGGTAAAGCCATAATCTTATGAGTAAAACATGAAAAATTCTCAAAAAAAATTTCATGTTGAAAAATATTTTTCCGTGGAAAATGAAAAAATAGGTAAAGCCATCATCTTATGAGTAAAACATGAAAAATTCTCAAAAAAATTTCATGTTGAAAAATATTTTTCCGTGGAAAATGAAAAAATAGGTAAAACTATCGTCTTATGAGTAAAACATGAAAAATTCTCAAAAAAAAATTTTATGTTGAAAAATGTTTTTCCGTGGAAAATGAAAAAATAGGTAAAGCCATCATCTTATGAGTAAAACATGAAAAATTCTCAAAAAAAATTTCATGTTGAAAAATATTTTTCCGTGGAAAATGAAAAAATAGGTAAAACTATCGTCTTATGAGTAAAACATGAAAAATTCTCAAAAAAAAATTTCATGTTGAAAAATGTTTTTCCGTGGAAAATGAAAAAATAGGTAAAGCCATCATCTTATGAGTAAAACATGAAAAATTCTCAAAAAAAATTTCATGTTGAAAAATATTTTTCCGTGGAAAATGAAAAAATAGGTAAAACTATCGTCTTATGAGTAAAACATGAAAAATTCTCAAAAAAAATTCCATGTTGAAAAATGTTTTTCCGTGGAAAATGAAAAAGAAGGTAAACCTATAGTCTCAGGACTAAAACATGAAAAATTCTCAAAAAAATTATTAATGTTGAAAAAAAATTTTGTGGAAAATGAAAAAATACGTGAGACTATAGTTTTATGCCTAAAACATGAAAAATGTTGAAAAAAAATTTTATGTTGAAAAATGTTTTTCCGTGGAAAATGAAAAAGAAGGTAAACCTATAGCCTCATGACTAAAACATGAAAAATTCTCAAAAAAATTATAACTTGAAAAAAAATTTTTGTGGAAAATGAAAAAATACATGAGACTATAGTTTTATGCCTAAAACATGAAAAATGTTGAAAAAAATTTTTATGTTGAAAAATGTTTTTCCATGGAAAATGATTAAATAGGTAAAACTATAGTCTTATTAGTAAAACATGAAAAATTTTCAAAAAATATTTGATCTTGAAAAATGTTTTTCTGTGGAAAATGAAAAAATAGGTAAAACTATAGTCTCATGACTAAAACATGAAAAATCCTCAAAAAAAAATTTTATTTTGAAAAAATTTTTTTAGTGGAAAATGAAAAAATAGGTAAAGCCATCATCTTATGAGTAAAACATGAAAAATTCTCAAAAAAAATTTCATGTTGAAAAATATTTTTCCGTGGAAAATGAAAAAATAGGTAAAACTATCGTCTTATGAGTAAAACATGAAAAATTCTCAAAAAAAAATTTCATGTTGAAAAATGTTTTTCCGTGGAAAATGAAAAAATAGGTAAAGCCATCATCTTATGAGTAAAACATGAAAAATTCTCAAAAAAAATTTCATGTTGAAAAATATTTTTCCGTGGAAAATGAAAAAATAGGTAAAACTATCGTCTTATGAGTAAAACATGAAAAATTCTCAAAAAAAATTCCATGTTGAAAAATGTTTTTCCGTGGAAAATGAAAAAGAAGGTAAACCTATAGTCTCAGGACTAAAACATGAAAAATTCTCAAAAAAATTATTAATGTTGAAAAAAAATTTTGTGGAAAATGAAAAAATACATGAGACTATAGTTTTATGCCTAAAACATGAAAAATGTTGAAAAAAAATTTTATGTTGAAAAATGTTTTTCCGTGGAAAATGAAAAAGAAGGTAAACCTATAGCCTCATGACTAAAACATGAAAAATTCTCAAAAAAATTATAACTTGAAAAAAATTTTTTGTGGAAAATGAAAAAATACATGAGACTATAGTTTTATGCCTAAAACATGAAAAATGTTGAAAAAAATTTTTATGTTGAAAAATGTTTTTCCATGGAAAATGATTAAATAGGTAAAACTATAGTCTTATTAGTAAAACATGAAAAATTTTCAAAAAATATTTGATCTTGAAAAATGTTTTTCTGTGGAAAATGAAAAAATAGGTAAAACTATAGTCTCATGACTAAAACAAGAAAAATTTTCAAAAAAAAATTTTATGTTGAAAAAATTTTTTTAGTGGAAATGAAAAAATAGGTAAAGCCATCATCTTATGAGTAAAACATGAAAAATTCTCAAAAAAAATTTCATGTTGAAAAATGTTTTTCGTGGCAAATGAAAAAATAGGTAAAGCCATCATCTTATGAGTAAAACATGAAAAATTCTCAAAAAAAATTTCATGTTGAAAAATGTTTTTCCGTGGAAAATGAAAAAATAGGTAAAACTATAGTCTCATGACTAAAACATGAAAAATTCTCAAAAAAAAATTTTATGTTGAAAAATGTTTTTCCGTGGAAAATGAAAAAATAGGTAAAGCCATAATCTTATGAGTAAAACATGAAAAATTCTCAAAAAAAATTTCATGTTGAAAAATATTTTTCCGTGGAAAATGAAAAAATAGGTAAAGCCATCATCTTATGAGTAAAACATGAAAAATTCTCAAAAAAAATTTCATGTTGAAAAATATTTTTCCGTGGAAAATGAAAAAATAGGTAAAACTATCGTCTTATGAGTAAAACATGAAAAATTCTCAAAAAAAAATTTTATGTTGAAAAATGTTTTTCCGTGGAAAATGAAAAAATAGGTAAAGCCATCATCTTATGAGTAAAACATGAAAAATTCTCAAAAAAAATTTCATGTTGAAAAATGTTTTTCCGTGGAAAATGAAAAAATAGGTAAAGCCATCATCTTATGAGTAAAACATGAAAAATTCTCAAAAAAAATTTCATGTTGAAAAATATTTTTCCGTGGAAAATGAAAAAATAGGTAAAACTATCGTCTTATGAGTAAAACATGAAAAATTCTGAAAAAAAATTTCATGTTGAAAAATGTTTTTCCGTGGAAAATGAAAAAGAAGGCAAACCTATAGTCTCAGGACTAAAACATGAAAAATTCTCAAGAAAATTATTGATGTTGAAAAAAAATTTTGTGGAAAATGAAAAAATACATGAGACTATAGTTTTATGCCTAAAACATGAAAAATGTTGAAAAAAAATTTTATGTTGAAAAATGTTTTTCCGTGGAAAATGAAAAAGAAGGTAAACCTATAGTCTCATGACTAAAACATGAAAAATTCTCAAAAAAAATTTCATGTTGAAAAATGTTTTTCGTGGCAAATGAAAAAATAGGTAAAGCCATCATCTTATGAGTAAAACATGAAAAATTCTCAAAAAAAATTTCATGTTGAAAAATGTTTTTCCGTGGAAAATGAAAAAATAGGTAAAACTATAGTCTCATGACTAAAACATGAAAAATTCTCAAAAAAAAATTTTATGTTGAAAAATGTTTTTCCGTGGAAAATGAAAAAATAGGTAAAGCCATAATCTTATGAGTAAAACATGAAAAATTCTCAAAAAAAATTTCATGTTGAAAAATATTTTTCCGTGGAAAATGAAAAAATAGGTAAAGCCATCATCTTATGAGTAAAACATGAAAAATTCTCAAAAAAAATTTCATGTTGAAAAATATTTTTCCGTGGAAAATGAAAAAATAGGTAAAACTATCGTCTTATGAGTAAAACATGAAAAATTCTCAAAAAAAAATTTTATGTTGAAAAATGTTTTTCCGTGGAAAATGAAAAAATAGGTAAAGCCATCATCTTATGAGTAAAACATGAAAAATTCTCAAAAAAAATTTCATGTTGAAAAATGTTTTTCCGTGGAAAATGAAAAAATAGGTAAAGCCATCATCTTATGAGTAAAACATGAAAAATTCTCAAAAAAAATTTCATGTTGAAAAATATTTTTCCGTGGAAAATGAAAAAATAGGTAAAACTATCGTCTTATGAGTAAAACATGAAAAATTCTCAAAAAAAATTTCATGTTGAAAAATGTTTTTCCGTGGAAAATGAAAAAGAAGGTAAACCTATAGTCTCAGGACTAAAACATGAAAAATTCTCAAGAAAATTATTGATGTTGAAAAAAAATTTTGTGGAAAATGAAAAAATACATGAGACTATAGTTTTATGCCTAAAACATGAAAAATGTTGAAAAAAAATTTTATGTTGAAAAATGTTTTTCCGTGGAAAATGAAAAAGAAGGTAAACCTATAGTCTCATGACTAAAACATGAAAAATTCTCAAAAAAATTATAACTTGAAAAAAAATTTTAGTGGAAAATGAAAAAATACATGAGACTATAGTTTTATGCCTAAAACATGAAAAATGTTGAAAAAAAATTTCATGTTGAAAAATATTTTTCCGTGGAAAATGAAAAAATAGGTAAAACTATCGTCTTATGAGTAAAACATGAAAAATTCTCAAAAAAAAATTTTATGTTGAAAAATGTTTTTCCGTGGAAAATGAAAAAATAGGTAAAGCCATCATCTTATGAGTAAAACATGAAAAATTCTCAAAAAAAATTTCATGTTGAAAAATGTTTTTCCGTGGAAAATGAAAAAATAGGTAAAGCCATCATCTTATGAGTAAAACATGAAAAATTCTCAAAAAAAATTTCATGTTGAAAAATATTTTTCCGTGGAAAATGAAAAAATAGGTAAAACTATCGTCTTATGAGTAAAACATGAAAAATTCTCAAAAAAAAATTTTATGTTGAAAAATGTTTTTCCGTGGAAAATGAAAAAATAGGTAAAGCCATAATCTTATGAGTAAAACATGAAAAATTCTCAAAAAAAATTTCATGTTGAAAAATATTTTTCCGTGGAAAATGAAAAAATAGGTAAAGCCATCATCTTATGAGTAAAACATGAAAAATTCTCAAAAAAATGTCATGTTGAAAAATATTTTTCCGTGGAAAATGAAAAAATAGGTAAAACTATCGTCTTATGAGTAAAACATGAAAAATTCTCAAAAAAAAATTTTATGTTGAAAAATGTTTTTCCGTGGAAAATGAAAAAATAGGTAAACCTATAGTCTCAGGACTAAAACATGAAAAATTCTCAAAAAAATTATTAATGTTGAAAAAAAATTTTGTGGAAAATGAAAAAATACATGAGACTATAGTTTTATGCCTAAAACATGAAAAATGTTGAAAAAAATTTTTATGTTGAAAAATGTTTTTCCATGGAAAATGATTAAATAGGTAAAACTATAGTCTTATTAGTAAAACATGAAAAATTTTCAAAAAATATTTGATCTTGAAAAATGTTTTTCTGTGGAAAATGAAGAAAAAGGTAAAACTATAGTCTCATGACAAAAACATGAAAAATTCTAAAAAAAAAATTCATGTTGAAAAAATTTTTTTTGTGGAAAATGAAAAAATAGGTAAAGCCATCGTCTTATGAGTAAAACATGAAAAATTCTGAAAAAAAAATTTCATGTTGAAAAATGTTTTTCGTGGAAAATGAAAAAATAGGTAAAACTATCGTCTCATGAGTAAAACATGAAAAATTCTGAAAAAAAAATTTCATGTTGAAAAAATTTTTTTTGTGGAAAATGAAAAAATAGGTGAAGCCATCGTCTTATGAGTAAAACATGAAAAATTCTGAAAAAAAAATTTCATGTTGAAAAATGTTTTTCGTGGAAAATGAAAAAATAGGTAAAACTATCGTCTCATGAGTAAAACATGAAAAATTCTGAAAAAAAAAATTTCATGTTGAAAAAAATTTTTTTGTGGAAAATGAAAAAATAGGTAAAGCCATCGTCTTATGAGTAAAACATGAAAAATTCTGAAAAAAAAATTTCATGTTGAAAAATGTTTTTCGTGGAAAATGAAAAAATAGGTAAAACTATAGTCTCATGACTAAAACATGAAAAATTCTCAAAAAAAAATTTTATTTTGAAAAAAATTTTTTTGTGGAAAATGAAAAAATAGGTAAAGCCATCGTCTTATGAGTAAAACATGAAAAATTCTGAAAAAAAAAATTTCATGTTGAAAAAATTTTTTTAGTGGAAATGAAAAAATAGGTAAAGCCATCGTCTTATGAGTAAAACATGAAAAATTCTGAAAAAAAAATTTCATGTTGAAAAATGTTTTTCGTGGCAAATGAAAAAATAGGTAAAGCCATCGTCTTATGAGTAAAACATGAAAAATTCTGAAAAAAAAATTTCATGTTGAAAAATGTTTTTCGTGGCAAATGAAAAAATAGGTAAAGCCATCGTCTCATGACTAAAACAAGAAAAATTTTCAAAAAAAAATTTTATGTTGAAAAAATTTTTTTAGTGGAAATGAAAAAATAGGTAAAGCCATCATCTTATGAGTAAAACATGAAAAATTCTCAAAAAAAATTTCATGTTGAAAAATGTTTTTCGTGGCAAATGAAAAAATAGGTAAAGCCATCATCTTATGAGTAAAACATGAAAAATTCTCAAAAAAAATTTCATGTTGAAAAATGTTTTTCCGTGGAAAATGAAAAAATAGGTAAAACTATAGTCTCATGACTAAAACATGAAAAATTCTCAAAAAAAAATTTTATGTTGAAAAATGTTTTTCCGTGGAAAATGAAAAAATAGGTAAAGCCATAATCTTATGAGTAAAACATGAAAAATTCTCAAAAAAAATTTCATGTTGAAAAATATTTTTCCGTGGAAAATGAAAAAATAGGTAAAACTATCGTCTTATGAGTAAAACATGAAAAATTCTCAAAAAAAAATTTTATGTTGAAAAATGTTTTTCCGTGGAAAATGAAAAAATAGGTAAAGCCATCATCTTATGAGTAAAACATGAAAAATTCTCAAAAAAAATTTCATGTTGAAAAATGTTTTTCCGTGGAAAATGAAAAAATAGGTAAAGCCATCATCTTATGAGTAAAACATGAAAAATTCTCAAAAAAAATTTCATGTTGAAAAATATTTTTCCGTGGAAAATGAAAAAATAGGTAAAGCCATCATCTTATGAGTAAAACATGAAAAATTCTCAAAAAAAATTTCATGTTGAAAAATGTTTTTCCGTGGAAAATGAAAAAATAGGTAAAGCCATCATCTTATGAGTAAAACATGAAAAATTCTCAAAAAAAATTTCATGTTGAAAAATATTTTTCCGTGGAAAATGAAAAAATAGGTAAAACTATCGTCTTATGAGTAAAACATGAAAAATTCTCAAAAAAAAATTTTATGTTGAAAAATGTTTTTCCGTGGAAAATGAAAAAATAGGTAAAGCCATAATCTTATGAGTAAAACATGAAAAATTCTCAAAAAAAATTTCATGTTGAAAAATATTTTTCCGTGGAAAATGAAAAAATAGGTAAAGCCATCATCTTATGAGTAAAACATGAAAAATTCTCAAAAAAAATTTCATGTTGAAAAATATTTTTCCGTGGAAAATGAAAAAATAGGTAAAACTATCGTCTTATGAGTAAAACATGAAAAATTCTCAAAAAAAAATTTTATGTTGAAAAATGTTTTTCCGTGGAAAATGAAAAAATAGGTAAAGCCATCATCTTATGAGTAAAACATGAAAAATTCTCAAAAAAAATTTCATGTTGAAAAATATTTTTCCGTGGAAAATGAAAAAATAGGTAAAACTATCGTCTTATGAGTAAAACATGAAAAATTCTCAAAAAAAATTTCATGTTGAAAAATGTTTTTCCGTGGAAAATGAAAAATAAGGTAAACCTATAGTCTCAGGACTAAAACATGAAAAATTCTCAAAAAAATTATAACTTGAAAAAAAATTTTTGTGGAAAATGAAAAAATACATGAGACTATAGTTTTATGCCTAAAACATGAAAAATGTTGAAAAAAATTTTTATGTTGAAAAATGTTTTTCCATGGAAAATGATTAAATAGGTAAAACTATAGTCTTATGAGTAAAACATGAAAAATTCTGAAAAAAAAATTTCATGTTGAAAAATGTTTTTCGTGGAAAATGAAAAAATAGGTAAAACTATCGTCTCATGAGTAAAACATGAAAAATTCTGAAAAAAAAATTTCATGTTGAAAAATTTTTTTTTGTGGAAAATGAAAAAATAGGTGAAGCCATCGTCTTATGAGTAAAACATGAAAAATTCTCAAAAAAAAATTTCATGTTGAAAAATGTTTTTCGTGGAAAATGAAAAAATAGGTAAAACAATCGTCTCATGAGTAAAACATGAAAAATTCTGAAAAAAAAAATTTCATGTTGAAAAATGTTTTTCCGTGGAAAATGAAAAAATAGGTAAAACTATAGTCTCATGACTAAAACATGAAAAATTCTCAAAAAAAATTTTTATTTTGAAACAATTTTTTTAGTGGAAAATGAAAAAATAGGTAAAGCCATCGTCTTATGAGTAAAACATGAAAAATTCTGAAAAAAAAAATTTCATGTTGAAAAAATTTTTTTAGTGGAAATGAAAAAATAGGTAAAGCCATCGTCTTATGAGTAAAACATGAAAAATTCTGAAAAAAAAATTTCATGTTGAAAAATGTTTTTCGTGGCAAATGAAAAAATAGGTAAAGCCATCGTCTTATGAGTAAAACAAGAAAAATTCTCAAAAAAAAATTTCATGTTGAAAAATGTTTTTCGTGGCAAATGAAAAAATAGGTAAAGCCATCGTCTCATGACTAAAACAAGAAAAATTTTCAAAAAAAATTTTTATGTTGAAAAAATTTTTTTTGTGGAAATGAAAAAATAGGTAAAGCCATCATCTTATGAGTAAAACATGAAAAATTCTCAAAAAAAATTTCATGTTGAAAAATGTTTTTCGTGGCAAATGAAAAAATAGGTAAAGCCATCATCTTATGACTAAAACATGAAAAATTCTCAAAAAAAAATTTCATGTTGAAAAATGTTTTTCCGTGGAAAATGAAAAAATAGGTAAAGCCATAATCTTATGAGTAAAACATGAAAAATTCTCAAAAAAAATTTCATGTTGAAAAATATTTTTCCGTGGAAAATGAAAAAATAGGTAAAGCCATCATCTTATGAGTAAAACATGAAAAATTCTCAAAAAAAATTTCATGTTGAAAAATATTTTTCCGTGGAAAATGAAAAAATAGGTAAAACTATCGTCTTATGAGTAAAACATGAAAAATTCTCAAAAAAAAATTTTATGTTGAAAAATGTTTTTCCGTGGAAAATGAAAAAATAGGTAAAGCCATCATCTTATGAGTAAAACATGAAAAATTCTCAAAAAAAATTTCATGTTGAAAAATGTTTTTCCGTGGAAAATGAAAAAATAGGTAAAGCCATCATCTTATGAGTAAAACATGAAAAATTCTCAAAAAAAATTTCATGTTGAAAAATATTTTTCCGTGGAAAATGAAAAAATAGGTAAAACTATCGTCTTATGAGTAAAACATGAAAAATTCTCAAAAAAAAATTTTATGTTGAAAAATGTTTTTCCGTGGAAAATGAAAAAATAGGTAAAGCCATAATCTTATGAGTAAAACATGAAAAATTCTCAAAAAAAATTTCATGTTGAAAAATATTTTTCCGTGGAAAATGAAAAAATAGGTAAAACTATCGTCTTATGAGTAAAACATGAAAAATTCTAAAAAAAAATTTTATGTTGAAAAATGTTTTTCCGTGGAAAATGAAAAAATAGGTAAAGCCATCATCTTATGAGTAAAACATGAAAAATTCTCAAAAAAAATTTCATGTTGAAAAATGTTTTTCCGTGGAAAATGAAAAAATAGGTAAAGCCATCATCTTATGAGTAAAACATGAAAAATTCTCAAAAAAAATTTCATGTTGAAAAATATTTTTCCGTGGAAAATGAAAAAATAGGTAAAACTATTGTCTTATGAGTAAAACATGAAAAATTCTCAAAAAAAAATTTTATGTTGAAAAATGTTTTTCCGTGGAAAATGAAAAAATAGGTAAAGCCATAATCTTATGAGTAAAACATGAAAAATTCTCAAAAAAAATTTCATGTTGAAAAATATTTTTCCGTGGAAAATGAAAAAATAGGTAAAGCCATCATCTTATGAGTAAAACATGAAAAATTCTCAAAAAAATTTCATGTTGAAAAATATTTTTCCGTGGAAAATGAAAAAATAGGTAAAACTATCGTCTTATGAGTAAAACATGAAAAATTCTCAAAAAAAAATTTCATGTTGAAAAATGTTTTTCCGTGGAAAATGAAAAAATAGGTAAAGCCATCATCTTATGAGTAAAACATGAAAAATTCTCAAAAAAAATTTCATGTTGAAAAATATTTTTCCGTGGAAAATGAAAAAATAGGTAAAACTATCGTCTTATGAGTAAAACATGAAAAATTCTCAAAAAAAAATTTCATGTTGAAAAATGTTTTTCCGTGGAAAATGAAAAAATAGGTAAAGCCATCATCTTATGAGTAAAACATGAAAAATTCTCAAAAAAAATTTCATGTTGAAAAATATTTTTCCGTGGAAAATGAAAAAATAGGTAAAACTATCGTCTTATGAGTAAAACATGAAAAATTCTCAAAAAAAATTCCATGTTGAAAAATGTTTTTCCGTGGAAAATGAAAAAGAAGGTAAACCTATAGTCTCAGGACTAAAACATGAAAAATTCTCAAAAAAATTATTAATGTTGAAAAAAAATTTTGTGGAAAATGAAAAAATACGTGAGACTATAGTTTTATGCCTAAAACATGAAAAATGTTGAAAAAAAATTTTATGTTGAAAAATGTTTTTCCGTGGAAAATGAAAAAGAAGGTAAACCTATAGCCTCATGACTAAAACATGAAAAATTCTCAAAAAAATTATAACTTGAAAAAAAATTTTTGTGGAAAATGAAAAAATACATGAGACTATAGTTTTATGCCTAAAACATGAAAAATGTTGAAAAAAATTTTTATGTTGAAAAATGTTTTTCCATGGAAAATGATTAAATAGGTAAAACTATAGTCTTATTAGTAAAACATGAAAAATTTTCAAAAAATATTTGATCTTGAAAAATGTTTTTCTGTGGAAAATGAAAAAATAGGTAAAACTATAGTCTCATGACTAAAACATGAAAAATCCTCAAAAAAAAATTTTATTTTGAAAAAATTTTTTTAGTGGAAAATGAAAAAATAGGTAAAGCCATCATCTTATGAGTAAAACATGAAAAATTCTCAAAAAAAATTTCATGTTGAAAAATATTTTTCCGTGGAAAATGAAAAAATAGGTAAAACTATAGTCTCATGACTAAAACATGAAAAATTCTCAAAAAAAAATTTTATTTTGAAAAAAATTTTTTTGTGGAAAATGAAAAAATAGGTAAAGCCATCGTCTCATGAGTAAAACATGAAAAATTCTGAAAAAAAAAATTTCATGTTGAAAAAATTTTTTTAGTGGAAATGAAAAAATAGGTAAAGCCATCGTCTTATGAGTAAAACATGAAAAATTCTGAAAAAAAAATTTCATGTTGAAAAATGTTTTTCGTGGCAAATGAAAAAATAGGTAAAGCCATCGTCTCATGACTAAAACAAGAAAAATTTTCAAAAAAAAATTTTATGTTGAAAAAATTTTTTTAGTGGAAATGAAAAAATAGGTAAAGCCATCATCTTATGAGTAAAACATGAAAAATTCTCAAAAAAAATTTCATGTTGAAAAATGTTTTTCCGTGGAAAATGAAAAAATAGGTAAAACTATAGTCTCATGACTAAAACATGAAAAATTCTCAAAAAAAAATTTTATGTTGAAAAATGTTTTTCCGTGGAAAATGAAAAAATAGGTAAAGCCATAATCTTATGAGTAAAACATGAAAAATTCTCAAAAAAAATTTCATGTTGAAAAATATTTTTCCGTGGAAAATGAAAAAATAGGTAAAACTATCGTCTTATGAGTAAAACATGAAAAATTCTCAAAAAAAAATTTTATGTTGAAAAATGTTTTTCCGTGGAAAATGAAAAAATAGGTAAAGCCATCATCTTATGAGTAAAACATGAAAAATTCTCAAAAAAAATTTCATGTTGAAAAATGTTTTTCCGTGGAAAATGAAAAAATAGGTAAAGCCATCATCTTATGAGTAAAACATGAAAAATTCTCAAAAAAAATTTCATGTTGAAAAATATTTTTCCGTGGAAAATGAAAAAATAGGTAAAACTATTGTCTTATGAGTAAAACATGAAAAATTCTCAAAAAAAAATTTTATGTTGAAAAATGTTTTTCCGTGGAAAATGAAAAAATAGGTAAAGCCATAATCTTATGAGTAAAACATGAAAAATTCTCAAAAAAAATTTCATGTTGAAAAATATTTTTCCGTGGAAAATGAAAAAATAGGTAAAGCCATCATCTTATGAGTAAAACATGAAAAATTCTCAAAAAAATTTCATGTTGAAAAATATTTTTCCGTGGAAAATGAAAAAATAGGTAAAACTATCGTCTTATGAGTAAAACATGAAAAATTCTCAAAAAAAAATTTCATGTTGAAAAATGTTTTTCCGTGGAAAATGAAAAAATAGGTAAAGCCATCATCTTATGAGTAAAACATGAAAAATTCTCAAAAAAAATTTCATGTTGAAAAATATTTTTCCGTGGAAAATGAAAAAATAGGTAAAACTATCGTCTTATGAGTAAAACATGAAAAATTCTCAAAAAAAAATTTCATGTTGAAAAATGTTTTTCCGTGGAAAATGAAAAAATAGGTAAAGCCATCATCTTATGAGTAAAACATGAAAAATTCTCAAAAAAAATTTCATGTTGAAAAATATTTTTCCGTGGAAAATGAAAAAATAGGTAAAACTATCGTCTTATGAGTAAAACATGAAAAATTCTCAAAAAAAATTCCATGTTGAAAAATGTTTTTCCGTGGAAAATGAAAAAGAAGGTAAACCTATAGTCTCAGGACTAAAACATGAAAAATTCTCAAAAAAATTATTAATGTTGAAAAAAAATTTTGTGGAAAATGAAAAAATACGTGAGACTATAGTTTTATGCCTAAAACATGAAAAATGTTGAAAAAAAATTTTATGTTGAAAAATGTTTTTCCGTGGAAAATGAAAAAGAAGGTAAACCTATAGCCTCATGACTAAAACATGAAAAATTCTCAAAAAAATTATAACTTGAAAAAAAATTTTTGTGGAAAATGAAAAAATACATGAGACTATAGTTTTATGCCTAAAACATGAAAAATGTTGAAAAAAATTTTTATGTTGAAAAATGTTTTTCCATGGAAAATGATTAAATAGGTAAAACTATAGTCTTATTAGTAAAACATGAAAAATTTTCAAAAAATATTTGATCTTGAAAAATGTTTTTCTGTGGAAAATGAAAAAATAGGTAAAACTATAGTCTCATGACTAAAACATGAAAAATCCTCAAAAAAAAATTTTATTTTGAAAAAATTTTTTTAGTGGAAAATGAAAAAATAGGTAAAGCCATCATCTTATGAGTAAAACATGAAAAATTCTCAAAAAAAATTTCATGTTGAAAAATATTTTTCCGTGGAAAATGAAAAAATAGGTAAAACTATCGTCTTATGAGTAAAACATGAAAAATTCTCAAAAAAAAATTTTATGTTGAAAAATTTTTTTCCGTGGAAAATGAAAAAATAGGTAAAGCCATCATCTTATGAGTAAAACATGAAAAATTCTCAAAAAAAATTTCATGTTGAAAAATGTTTTTCCGTGGAAAATGAAAAAATAGGTAAAGCCATCATCTTATGAGTAAAACATGAAAAATTCTCAAAAAAAATTTCATGTTGAAAAATATTTTTCCGTGGAAAATGAAAAAATAGGTAAAACTATCGTCTTATGAGTAAAACATGAAAAATTCTCAAAAAAAAATTTTATGTTGAAAAATGTTTTTCCGTGGAAAATGAAAAAATAGGTAAAGCCATCATCTTATGAGTAAAACATGAAAAATTCTCAAAAAAATGTCATGTTGAAAAATATTTTTCCGTGGAAAATGAAAAAATAGGTAAAACTATCGTCTTATGAGTAAAACATGAAAAATTCTCAAAAAAAAATTTTATGTTGAAAAATGTTTTTCCGTGGAAAATGAAAAAATAGGTAAACCTATAGTCTCAGGACTAAAACATGAAAAATTCTCAAAAAAATTATTAATGTTGAAAAAAAATTTTGTGGAAAATGAAAAAATACATGAGACTATAGTTTTATGCCTAAAACATGAAAAATGTTGAAAAAAATTTTTATGTTGAAAAATGTTTTTCCATGGAAAATGATTAAATAGGTAAAACTATAGTCTTATTAGTAAAACATGAAAAATTTTCAAAAAATATTTGATCTTGAAAAATGTTTTTCTGTGGAAAATGAAGAAAAAGGTAAAACTATAGTCTCATGACAAAAACATGAAAAATTCTAAAAAAAAAAATTCATGTTGAAAAAATTTTTTTTGTGGAAAATGAAAAAATAGGTAAAACTATCGTCTCATGAGTAAAACATGAAAAATTCTGAAAAAAAAATTTCATGTTGAAAAAATTTTTTTTGTGGAAAATGAAAAAATAGGTGAAGCCATCGTCTTATGAGTAAAACATGAAAAATTCTGAAAAAAAAATTTCATGTTGAAAAATGTTTTTCGTGGAAAATGAAAAAATAGGTAAAACTATCGTCTCATGAGTAAAACATGAAAAATTCTGAAAAAAAAAATTTCATGTTGAAAAATGTTTTTCCGTGGAAAATGAAAAAATAGGTAAAACTATAGTCTCATGACTAAAACATGAAAAATTCTCAAAAAAAAATTTTATTTTGAAAAAAATTTTTTTGTGGAAAATGAAAAAATAGGTAAAGCCATCGTCTTATGAGTAAAACATGAAAAATTCTGAAAAAAAAAATTTCATGTTGAAAAAATTTTTTTAGTGGAAATGAAAAAATAGGTAAAGCCATCGTCTTATGAGTAAAACATGAAAAATTCTGAAAAAAAAATTTCATGTTGAAAAATGTTTTTCGTGGCAAATGAAAAAATAGGTAAAGCCATCGTCTTATGAGTAAAACATGAAAAATTCTGAAAAAAAAATTTCATGTTGAAAAATGTTTTTCGTGGCAAATGAAAAAATAGGTAAAGCCATCGTCTCATGACTAAAACAAGAAAAATTTTCAAAAAAAAATTTTATGTTGAAAAAATTTTTTTAGTGGAAATGAAAAAATAGGTAAAGCCATCATCTTATGAGTAAAACATGAAAAATTCTCAAAAAAAATTTCATGTTGAAAAATGTTTTTCGTGGCAAATGAAAAAATAGGTAAAGCCATCATCTTATGAGTAAAACATGAAAAATTCTCAAAAAAAATTTCATGTTGAAAAATGTTTTTCCGTGGAAAATGAAAAAATAGGTAAAACTATAGTCTCATGACTAAAACATGAAAAATTCTCAAAAAAAAATTTTATGTTGAAAAATGTTTTTCCGTGGAAAATGAAAAAATAGGTAAAGCCATAATCTTATGAGTAAAACATGAAAAATTCTCAAAAAAAATTTCATGTTGAAAAATATTTTTCCGTGGAAAATGAAAAAATAGGTAAAACTATCGTCTTATGAGTAAAACATGAAAAATTCTCAAAAAAAAATTTCATGTTGAAAAATGTTTTTCCGTGGAAAATGAAAAAATAGGTAAAGCCATCATCTTATGAGTAAAACATGAAAAATTCTCAAAAAAAATTTCATGTTGAAAAATGTTTTTCCGTGGAAAATGAAAAAATAGGTAAAGCCATCATCTTATGAGTAAAACATGAAAAATTCTCAAAAAAAATTTCATGTTGAAAAATATTTTTCCGTGGAAAATGAAAAAATAGGTAAAACTATCGTCTTATGAGTAAAACATGAAAAATTCTCAAAAAAAAATTTTATGTTGAAAAATGTTTTTCCGTGGAAAATGAAAAAATAGGTAAAGCCATAATCTTATGAGTAAAACATGAAAAATTCTCAAAAAAAATTTCATGTTGAAAAATATTTTTCCGTGGAAAATGAAAAAATAGGTAAAGCCATCATCTTATGAGTAAAACATGAAAAATTCTCAAAAAAATTTCATGTTGAAAAATATTTTTCCGTGGAAAATGAAAAAATAGGTAAAACTATCGTCTTATGAGTAAAACATGAAAAATTCTCAAAAAAAAATTTTATGTTGAAAAATGTTTTTCCGTGGAAAATGAAAAAATAGGTAAAGCCATCATCTTATGAGTAAAACATGAAAAATTCTCAAAAAAAATTTCATGTTGAAAAATATTTTTCCGTGGAAAATGAAAAAATAGGTAAAACTATCGTCTTATGAGTAAAACATGAAAAATTCTCAAAAAAAAATTTCATGTTGAAAAATGTTTTTCCGTGGAAAATGAAAAAATAGGTAAAGCCATCATCTTATGAGTAAAACATGAAAAATTCTCAAAAAAAATTTCATGTTGAAAAATATTTTTCCGTGGAAAATGAAAAAATAGGTAAAACTATCGTCTTATGAGTAAAACATGAAAAATTCTCAAAAAAAATTCCATGTTGAAAAATGTTTTTCCGTGGAAAATGAAAAAGAAGGTAAACCTATAGTCTCAGGACTAAAACATGAAAAATTCTCAAAAAAATTATTAATGTTGAAAAAAAATTTTGTGGAAAATGAAAAAATACGTGAGACTATAGTTTTATGCCTAAAACATGAAAAATGTTGAAAAAAAATTTTATGTTGAAAAATGTTTTTCCGTGGAAAATGAAAAAGAAGGTAAACCTATAGCCTCATGACTAAAACATGAAAAATTCTCAAAAAAATTATAACTTGAAAAAAAATTTTTGTGGAAAATGAAAAAATACATGAGACTATAGTTTTATGCCTAAAACATGAAAAATGTTGAAAAAAATTTTTATGTTGAAAAATGTTTTTCCATGGAAAATGATTAAATAGGTAAAACTATAGTCTTATTAGTAAAACATGAAAAATTTTCAAAAAATATTTGATCTTGAAAAATGTTTTTCTGTGGAAAATGAAAAAATAGGTAAAACTATAGTCTCATGACTAAAACATGAAAAATCCTCAAAAAAAAATTTTATTTTGAAAAAATTTTTTTAGTGGAAAATGAAAAAATAGGTAAAGCCATCATCTTATGAGTAAAACATGAAAAATTCTCAAAAAAAATTTCATGTTGAAAAATATTTTTCCGTGGAAAATGAAAAAATAGGTAAAACTATCGTCTTATGAGTAAAACATGAAAAATTCTCAAAAAAAAATTTCATGTTGAAAAATGTTTTTCCGTGGAAAATGAAAAAATAGGTAAAGCCATCATCTTATGAGTAAAACATGAAAAATTCTCAAAAAAAATTTCATGTTGAAAAATATTTTTCCGTGGAAAATGAAAAAATAGGTAAAACTATCGTCTTATGAGTAAAACATGAAAAATTCTCAAAAAAAATTCCATGTTGAAAAATGTTTTTCCGTGGAAAATGAAAAAGAAGGTAAACCTATAGTCTCAGGACTAAAACATGAAAAATTCTCAAAAAAATTATTAATGTTGAAAAAAAATTTTGTGGAAAATGAAAAAATACATGAGACTATAGTTTTATGCCTAAAACATGAAAAATGTTGAAAAAAAATTTTATGTTGAAAAATGTTTTTCCGTGGAAAATGAAAAAGAAGGTAAACCTATAGCCTCATGACTAAAACATGAAAAATTCTCAAAAAAATTATAACTTGAAAAAAATTTTTTGTGGAAAATGAAAAAATACATGAGACTATAGTTTTATGCCTAAAACATGAAAAATGTTGAAAAAAATTTTTATGTTGAAAAATGTTTTTCCATGGAAAATGATTAAATAGGTAAAACTATAGTCTTATTAGTAAAACATGAAAAATTTTCAAAAAATATTTGATCTTGAAAAATGTTTTTCTGTGGAAAATGAAAAAATAGGTAAAACTATAGTCTCATGACTAAAACAAGAAAAATTTTCAAAAAAAAATTTTATGTTGAAAAAATTTTTTTAGTGGAAATGAAAAAATAGGTAAAGCCATCATCTTATGAGTAAAACATGAAAAATTCTCAAAAAAAATTTCATGTTGAAAAATGTTTTTCGTGGCAAATGAAAAAATAGGTAAAGCCATCATCTTATGAGTAAAACATGAAAAATTCTCAAAAAAAATTTCATGTTGAAAAATGTTTTTCCGTGGAAAATGAAAAAATAGGTAAAACTATAGTCTCATGACTAAAACATGAAAAATTCTCAAAAAAAAATTTTATGTTGAAAAATGTTTTTCCGTGGAAAATGAAAAAATAGGTAAAGCCATAATCTTATGAGTAAAACATGAAAAATTCTCAAAAAAAATTTCATGTTGAAAAATATTTTTCCGTGGAAAATGAAAAAATAGGTAAAGCCATCATCTTATGAGTAAAACATGAAAAATTCTCAAAAAAAATTTCATGTTGAAAAATATTTTTCCGTGGAAAATGAAAAAATAGGTAAAACTATCGTCTTATGAGTAAAACATGAAAAATTCTCAAAAAAAAATTTTATGTTGAAAAATGTTTTTCCGTGGAAAATGAAAAAATAGGTAAAGCCATCATCTTATGAGTAAAACATGAAAAATTCTCAAAAAAAATTTCATGTTGAAAAATGTTTTTCCGTGGAAAATGAAAAAATAGGTAAAGCCATCATCTTATGAGTAAAACATGAAAAATTCTCAAAAAAAATTTCATGTTGAAAAATATTTTTCCGTGGAAAATGAAAAAATAGGTAAAACTATCGTCTTATGAGTAAAACATGAAAAATTCTGAAAAAAAATTTCATGTTGAAAAATGTTTTTCCGTGGAAAATGAAAAAGAAGGCAAACCTATAGTCTCAGGACTAAAACATGAAAAATTCTCAAGAAAATTATTGATGTTGAAAAAAAATTTTGTGGAAAATGAAAAAATACATGAGACTATAGTTTTATGCCTAAAACATGAAAAATGTTGAAAAAAAATTTTATGTTGAAAAATGTTTTTCCGTGGAAAATGAAAAAGAAGGTAAACCTATAGTCTCATGACTAAAACATGAAAAATTCTCAAAAAAAATTTCATGTTGAAAAATGTTTTTCGTGGCAAATGAAAAAATAGGTAAAGCCATCATCTTATGAGTAAAACATGAAAAATTCTCAAAAAAAATTTCATGTTGAAAAATGTTTTTCCGTGGAAAATGAAAAAATAGGTAAAACTATAGTCTCATGACTAAAACATGAAAAATTCTCAAAAAAAAATTTTATGTTGAAAAATGTTTTTCCGTGGAAAATGAAAAAATAGGTAAAGCCATAATCTTATGAGTAAAACATGAAAAATTCTCAAAAAAAATTTCATGTTGAAAAATATTTTTCCGTGGAAAATGAAAAAATAGGTAAAGCCATCATCTTATGAGTAAAACATGAAAAATTCTCAAAAAAAATTTCATGTTGAAAAATATTTTTCCGTGGAAAATGAAAAAATAGGTAAAACTATCGTCTTATGAGTAAAACATGAAAAATTCTCAAAAAAAAATTTTATGTTGAAAAATGTTTTTCCGTGGAAAATGAAAAAATAGGTAAAGCCATCATCTTATGAGTAAAACATGAAAAATTCTCAAAAAAAATTTCATGTTGAAAAATGTTTTTCCGTGGAAAATGAAAAAATAGGTAAAGCCATCATCTTATGAGTAAAACATGAAAAATTCTCAAAAAAAATTTCATGTTGAAAAATATTTTTCCGTGGAAAATGAAAAAATAGGTAAAACTATCGTCTTATGAGTAAAACATGAAAAATTCTCAAAAAAAATTTCATGTTGAAAAATGTTTTTCCGTGGAAAATGAAAAAGAAGGTAAACCTATAGTCTCAGGACTAAAACATGAAAAATTCTCAAGAAAATTATTGATGTTGAAAAAAAATTTTGTGGAAAATGAAAAAATACATGAGACTATAGTTTTATGCCTAAAACATGAAAAATGTTGAAAAAAAATTTTATGTTGAAAAATGTTTTTCCGTGGAAAATGAAAAAGAAGGTAAACCTATAGTCTCATGACTAAAACATGAAAAATTCTCAAAAAAATTATAACTTGAAAAAAAATTTTAGTGGAAAATGAAAAAATACATGAGACTATAGTTTTATGCCTAAAACATGAAAAATGTTGAAAAAAAATTTCATGTTGAAAAATATTTTTCCGTGGAAAATGAAAAAATAGGTAAAACTATCGTCTTATGAGTAAAACATGAAAAATTCTCAAAAAAAAATTTTATGTTGAAAAATGTTTTTCCGTGGAAAATGAAAAAATAGGTAAAGCCATCATCTTATGAGTAAAACATGAAAAATTCTCAAAAAAAATTTCATGTTGAAAAATGTTTTTCCGTGGAAAATGAAAAAATAGGTAAAGCCATCATCTTATGAGTAAAACATGAAAAATTCTCAAAAAAAATTTCATGTTGAAAAATATTTTTCCGTGGAAAATGAAAAAATAGGTAAAACTATCGTCTTATGAGTAAAACATGAAAAATTCTCAAAAAAAAATTTTATGTTGAAAAATGTTTTTCCGTGGAAAATGAAAAAATAGGTAAAGCCATAATCTTATGAGTAAAACATGAAAAATTCTCAAAAAAAATTTCATGTTGAAAAATATTTTTCCGTGGAAAATGAAAAAATAGGTAAAGCCATCATCTTATGAGTAAAACATGAAAAATTCTCAAAAAAATGTCATGTTGAAAAATATTTTTCCGTGGAAAATGAAAAAATAGGTAAAACTATCGTCTTATGAGTAAAACATGAAAAATTCTCAAAAAAAAATTTTATGTTGAAAAATGTTTTTCCGTGGAAAATGAAAAAATAGGTAAACCTATAGTCTCAGGACTAAAACATGAAAAATTCTCAAAAAAATTATTAATGTTGAAAAAAAATTTTGTGGAAAATGAAAAAATACATGAGACTATAGTTTTATGCCTAAAACATGAAAAATGTTGAAAAAAATTTTTATGTTGAAAAATGTTTTTCCATGGAAAATGATTAAATAGGTAAAACTATAGTCTTATTAGTAAAACATGAAAAATTTTCAAAAAATATTTGATCTTGAAAAATGTTTTTCTGTGGAAAATGAAGAAAAAGGTAAAACTATAGTCTCATGACAAAAACATGAAAAATTCTAAAAAAAAAATTCATGTTGAAAAAATTTTTTTTGTGGAAAATGAAAAAATAGGTAAAGCCATCGTCTTATGAGTAAAACATGAAAAATTCTGAAAAAAAAATTTCATGTTGAAAAATGTTTTTCGTGGAAAATGAAAAAATAGGTAAAACTATCGTCTCATGAGTAAAACATGAAAAATTCTGAAAAAAAAATTTCATGTTGAAAAAATTTTTTTTGTGGAAAATGAAAAAATAGGTGAAGCCATCGTCTTATGAGTAAAACATGAAAAATTCTGAAAAAAAAATTTCATGTTGAAAAATGTTTTTCGTGGAAAATGAAAAAATAGGTAAAACTATCGTCTCATGAGTAAAACATGAAAAATTCTGAAAAAAAAAATTTCATGTTGAAAAAAATTTTTTTGTGGAAAATGAAAAAATAGGTAAAGCCATCGTCTTATGAGTAAAACATGAAAAATTCTGAAAAAAAAATTTCATGTTGAAAAATGTTTTTCGTGGAAAATGAAAAAATAGGTAAAACTATAGTCTCATGACTAAAACATGAAAAATTCTCAAAAAAAAATTTTATTTTGAAAAAAATTTTTTTGTGGAAAATGAAAAAATAGGTAAAGCCATCGTCTTATGAGTAAAACATGAAAAATTCTGAAAAAAAAAATTTCATGTTGAAAAAATTTTTTTAGTGGAAATGAAAAAATAGGTAAAGCCATCGTCTTATGAGTAAAACATGAAAAATTCTGAAAAAAAAATTTCATGTTGAAAAATGTTTTTCGTGGCAAATGAAAAAATAGGTAAAGCCATCGTCTTATGAGTAAAACATGAAAAATTCTGAAAAAAAAATTTCATGTTGAAAAATGTTTTTCGTGGCAAATGAAAAAATAGGTAAAGCCATCGTCTCATGACTAAAACAAGAAAAATTTTCAAAAAAAAATTTTATGTTGAAAAAATTTTTTTAGTGGAAATGAAAAAATAGGTAAAGCCATCATCTTATGAGTAAAACATGAAAAATTCTCAAAAAAAATTTCATGTTGAAAAATGTTTTTCGTGGCAAATGAAAAAATAGGTAAAGCCATCATCTTATGAGTAAAACATGAAAAATTCTCAAAAAAAATTTCATGTTGAAAAATGTTTTTCCGTGGAAAATGAAAAAATAGGTAAAACTATAGTCTCATGACTAAAACATGAAAAATTCTCAAAAAAAAATTTTATGTTGAAAAATGTTTTTCCGTGGAAAATGAAAAAATAGGTAAAGCCATAATCTTATGAGTAAAACATGAAAAATTCTCAAAAAAAATTTCATGTTGAAAAATATTTTTCCGTGGAAAATGAAAAAATAGGTAAAACTATCGTCTTATGAGTAAAACATGAAAAATTCTCAAAAAAAAATTTTATGTTGAAAAATGTTTTTCCGTGGAAAATGAAAAAATAGGTAAAGCCATCATCTTATGAGTAAAACATGAAAAATTCTCAAAAAAAATTTCATGTTGAAAAATGTTTTTCCGTGGAAAATGAAAAAATAGGTAAAGCCATCATCTTATGAGTAAAACATGAAAAATTCTCAAAAAAAATTTCATGTTGAAAAATATTTTTCCGTGGAAAATGAAAAAATAGGTAAAGCCATCATCTTATGAGTAAAACATGAAAAATTCTCAAAAAAAATTTCATGTTGAAAAATGTTTTTCCGTGGAAAATGAAAAAATAGGTAAAGCCATCATCTTATGAGTAAAACATGAAAAATTCTCAAAAAAAATTTCATGTTGAAAAATATTTTTCCGTGGAAAATGAAAAAATAGGTAAAACTATCGTCTTATGAGTAAAACATGAAAAATTCTCAAAAAAAAATTTTATGTTGAAAAATGTTTTTCCGTGGAAAATGAAAAAATAGGTAAAGCCATAATCTTATGAGTAAAACATGAAAAATTCTCAAAAAAAATTTCATGTTGAAAAATATTTTTCCGTGGAAAATGAAAAAATAGGTAAAGCCATCATCTTATGAGTAAAACATGAAAAATTCTCAAAAAAATTTCATGTTGAAAAATATTTTTCCGTGGAAAATGAAAAAATAGGTAAAACTATCGTCTTATGAGTAAAACATGAAAAATTCTCAAAAAAAAATTTTATGTTGAAAAATGTTTTTCCGTGGAAAATGAAAAAATAGGTAAAGCCATCATCTTATGAGTAAAACATGAAAAATTCTCAAAAAAAATTTCATGTTGAAAAATATTTTTCCGTGGAAAATGAAAAAATAGGTAAAACTATCGTCTTATGAGTAAAACATGAAAAATTCTCAAAAAAAAATTTCATGTTGAAAAATGTTTTTCCGTGGAAAATGAAAAAATAGGTAAAGCCATCATCTTATGAGTAAAACATGAAAAATTCTCAAAAAAAATTTCATGTTGAAAAATATTTTTCCGTGGAAAATGAAAAAATAGGTAAAACTATCGTCTTATGAGTAAAACATGAAAAATTCTCAAAAAAAATTCCATGTTGAAAAATGTTTTTCCGTGGAAAATGAAAAAGAAGGTAAACCTATAGTCTCAGGACTAAAACATGAAAAATTCTCAAAAAAATTATTAATGTTGAAAAAAAATTTTGTGGAAAATGAAAAAATACGTGAGACTATAGTTTTATGCCTAAAACATGAAAAATGTTGAAAAAAAATTTTATGTTGAAAAATGTTTTTCCGTGGAAAATGAAAAAGAAGGTAAACCTATAGCCTCATGACTAAAACATGAAAAATTCTCAAAAAAATTATAACTTGAAAAAAAATTTTTGTGGAAAATGAAAAAATACATGAGACTATAGTTTTATGCCTAAAACATGAAAAATGTTGAAAAAAATTTTTATGTTGAAAAATGTTTTTCCATGGAAAATGATTAAATAGGTAAAACTATAGTCTTATTAGTAAAACATGAAAAATTTTCAAAAAATATTTGATCTTGAAAAATGTTTTTCTGTGGAAAATGAAAAAATAGGTAAAACTATAGTCTCATGACTAAAACATGAAAAATCCTCAAAAAAAAATTTTATTTTGAAAAAATTTTTTTAGTGGAAAATGAAAAAATAGGTAAAGCCATCATCTTATGAGTAAAACATGAAAAATTCTCAAAAAAAATTTCATGTTGAAAAATATTTTTCCGTGGAAAATGAAAAAATAGGTAAAACTATCGTCTTATGAGTAAAACATGAAAAATTCTCAAAAAAAAATTTCATGTTGAAAAATGTTTTTCCGTGGAAAATGAAAAAATAGGTAAAGCCATCATCTTATGAGTAAAACATGAAAAATTCTCAAAAAAAATTTCATGTTGAAAAATATTTTTCCGTGGAAAATGAAAAAATAGGTAAAACTATCGTCTTATGAGTAAAACATGAAAAATTCTCAAAAAAAATTCCATGTTGAAAAATGTTTTTCCGTGGAAAATGAAAAAGAAGGTAAACCTATAGTCTCAGGACTAAAACATGAAAAATTCTCAAAAAAATTATTAATGTTGAAAAAAAATTTTGTGGAAAATGAAAAAATACATGAGACTATAGTTTTATGCCTAAAACATGAAAAATGTTGAAAAAAAATTTTATGTTGAAAAATGTTTTTCCGTGGAAAATGAAAAAGAAGGTAAACCTATAGCCTCATGACTAAAACATGAAAAATTCTCAAAAAAATTATAACTTGAAAAAAATTTTTTGTGGAAAATGAAAAAATACATGAGACTATAGTTTTATGCCTAAAACATGAAAAATGTTGAAAAAAATTTTTATGTTGAAAAATGTTTTTCCATGGAAAATGATTAAATAGGTAAAACTATAGTCTTATTAGTAAAACATGAAAAATTTTCAAAAAATATTTGATCTTGAAAAATGTTTTTCTGTGGAAAATGAAAAAATAGGTAAAACTATAGTCTCATGACTAAAACAAGAAAAATTTTCAAAAAAAAATTTTATGTTGAAAAAATTTTTTTAGTGGAAATGAAAAAATAGGTAAAGCCATCATCTTATGAGTAAAACATGAAAAATTCTCAAAAAAAATTTCATGTTGAAAAATGTTTTTCGTGGCAAATGAAAAAATAGGTAAAGCCATCATCTTATGAGTAAAACATGAAAAATTCTCAAAAAAAATTTCATGTTGAAAAATGTTTTTCCGTGGAAAATGAAAAAATAGGTAAAACTATAGTCTCATGACTAAAACATGAAAAATTCTCAAAAAAAAATTTTATGTTGAAAAATGTTTTTCCGTGGAAAATGAAAAAATAGGTAAAGCCATAATCTTATGAGTAAAACATGAAAAATTCTCAAAAAAAATTTCATGTTGAAAAATATTTTTCCGTGGAAAATGAAAAAATAGGTAAAGCCATCATCTTATGAGTAAAACATGAAAAATTCTCAAAAAAAATTTCATGTTGAAAAATATTTTTCCGTGGAAAATGAAAAAATAGGTAAAACTATCGTCTTATGAGTAAAACATGAAAAATTCTCAAAAAAAAATTTTATGTTGAAAAATGTTTTTCCGTGGAAAATGAAAAAATAGGTAAAGCCATCATCTTATGAGTAAAACATGAAAAATTCTCAAAAAAAATTTCATGTTGAAAAATGTTTTTCCGTGGAAAATGAAAAAATAGGTAAAGCCATCATCTTATGAGTAAAACATGAAAAATTCTCAAAAAAAATTTCATGTTGAAAAATATTTTTCCGTGGAAAATGAAAAAATAGGTAAAACTATCGTCTTATGAGTAAAACATGAAAAATTCTCAAAAAAAATTTCATGTTGAAAAATGTTTTTCCGTGGAAAATGAAAAAGAAGGTAAACCTATAGTCTCAGGACTAAAACATGAAAAATTCTCAAGAAAATTATTGATGTTGAAAAAAAATTTTGTGGAAAATGAAAAAATACATGAGACTATAGTTTTATGCCTAAAACATGAAAAATGTTGAAAAAAAATTTTATGTTGAAAAATGTTTTTCCGTGGAAAATGAAAAAGAAGGTAAACCTATAGTCTCATGACTAAAACATGAAAAATTCTCAAAAAAATTATAACTTGAAAAAAAATTTTAGTGGAAAATGAAAAAATACATGAGACTATAGTTTTATGCCTAAAACATGAAAAATGTTGAAAAAAATTTTTATGTTGAAAAATGTTTTACCATGGAAAATGATTAAATAGGTAAAACTATAGTCTTATTAGTAAAACATGAAAAATTCTGAAAAAAAAATTTCATGTTGAAAAATTTTTTTCGTGGCAAATGAAAAAATAGGTAAAGCCATCGTCTTATGAGTAAAACAAGAAAAATTCTCAAAAAAAAATTTCATGTTGAAAAATGTTTTTCGTGGCAAATGAAAAAATAGGTAAAGCCATCGTCTCATGACTAAAACAAGAAAAATTTTCAAAAAAAAATTTTATGTTGAAAAAATTTTTTTAGTGGAAATGAAAAAATAGGTAAAGCCATCATCTTATGAGTAAAACATGAAAAATTCTATAAAAAAATTTCATGTTGAAAAATGTTTTTCCGTGGAAAATGAAAAAATAGGTAAAACTATAGTCTCATGACTAAAACATGAAAAATTCTCAAAAAAAAATTTTATGTTGAAAAATGTTTTTCCGTGGAAAATGAAAAAATAGGTAAAGCCATAATCTTATGAGTAAAACATGAAAAATTCTCAAAAAAAATTTCATGTTGAAAAATATTTTTCCGTGGAAAATGAAAAAATAGGTAAAGCCATCATCTTATGAGTAAAACATGAAAAATTCTCAAAAAAAATTTCATGTTGAAAAATATTTTTCCGTGGAAAATGAAAAAATAGGTAAAACTATCGTCTTATGAGTAAAACATGAAAAATTCTCAAAAAAAAATTTTATGTTGAAAAATGTTTTTCCGTGGAAAATGAAAAAATAGGTAAAGCCATCATCTTATGAGTAAAACATGAAAAATTCTCAAAAAAAATTTCATGTTGAAAAATGTTTTTCCGTGGAAAATGAAAAAATAGGTAAAGCCATCATCTTATGAGTAAAACATGAAAAATTCTCAAAAAAAATTTCATGTTGAAAAATATTTTTCCGTGGAAAATGAAAAAATAGGTAAAACTATCGTCTTATGAGTAAAACATGAAAAATTCTCAAAAAAAAATTTTATGTTGAAAAATGTTTTTCCGTGGAAAATGAAAAAATAGGTAAAGCCATAATCTTATGAGTAAAACATGAAAAATTCTCAAAAAAAATTTCATGTTGAAAAATATTTTTCCGTGGAAAATGAAAAAATAGGTAAAGCCATCATCTTATGAGTAAAACATGAAAAATTCTCAAAAAAATTTCATGTTGAAAAATATTTTTCCGTGGAAAATGAAAAAATAGGTAAAACTATCGTCTTATGAGTAAAACATGAAAAATTCTCAAAAAAAAATTTTATATTGAAAAATGTTTTTCCGTGGAAAATGAAAAAATAGGTAAAGCCATCATCTTATGAGTAAAACATGAAAAATTCTCAAAAAAAATTTCATGTTGAAAAATATTTTTCCGTGGAAAATGAAAAAATAGGTAAAACTATCGTCTTATGAGTAAAACATGAAAAATTCTCAAAAAAAAATTTTATGTTGAAAAATGTTTTTCCGTGGAAAATGAAAAAATAGGTAAAGCCATCATCTTATGAGTAAAACATGAAAAATTCTCAAAAAAAATTTCATGTTGAAAAATATTTTTCCGTGGAAAATGAAAAAATAGGTAAAACTATCGTCTTATGAGTAAAACATGAAAAATTCTCAAAAAAAATTTCATGTTGAAAAATGTTTTTCCGTGGAAAATGAAAAATAAGGTAAACCTATAGTCTCAGGACTAAAACATGAAAAATTCTCAAAAAAATTATAACTTGAAAAAAATTTTTTGTGGAAAATGAAAAAATACATGAGACTATAGTTTTATGCCTAAAACATGAAAAATGTTGAAAAAAAATTTTATGTTGAAAAATGTTTTTCCATGGAAAATGATTAAATAGGTAAAACTATAGTCTCATGACAAAAACATGAAAAATTTTCAAAAAATATTTGATCTTGAAAAATGTTTTTCTGTGGAAAATGAAGAAAAAGGTAAAACTATAGTCTCATGACAAAAACATGAAAAATTCTAAAAAAAAAAATTCATGTTGAAAAAATTTTTTTTGTGGAAAATGAAAAAATAGGTAAAGCCATCGTCTTATGAGTAAAACATGAAAAATTCTGAAAAAAAAATTTCATGTTGAAAAATGTTTTTCGTGGAAAATGAAAAAATAGGTAAAACTATCGTCTCATGAGTAAAACATGAAAAATTCTGAAAAAAAAATTTCATGTTGAAAAAATTTTTTTTGTGGAAAATGAAAAAATAGGTGAAGCCATCGTCTTATGAGTAAAACATGAAAAATTCTGAAAAAAAAATTTCATGTTGAAAAATGTTTTTCGTGGAAAATGAAAAAATAGGTAAAACTATCGTCTCATGAGTAAAACATGAAAAATTCTGAAAAAAAAAATTTCATGTTGAAAAATGTTTTTCCGTGGAAAATGAAAAAATAGGTAAAACTATAGTCTCATGACTAAAACATGAAAAATTCTCAAAAAAAAATTTTATTTTGAAAAAAATTTTTTAGTGGAAAATGAAAAAATAGGTAAAGCCATCGTCTTATGAGTAAAACATGAAAAATTCTGAAAAAAAAAATTTCATGTTGAAAAATTTTTTTTAGTGGAAATGAAAAAATAGGTAAAGCCATCGTCTTATGAGTAAAACATGAAAAATTCTGAAAAAAAAATTTCATGTTGAAAAATGTTTTTCGTGGAAAATGAAAAAATAGGTAAAGCCATCATCTTATGAGTAAAACATGAAAAATTCTCAAAAAAAATTTCATGTTGAAAAATATTTTTCCGTGGAAAATGAAAAAATAGGTAAAACTATCGTCTTATGAGTAAAACATGAAAAATTCTCAAAAAAAAATTTTATGTTGAAAAATGTTTTTCCGTGGAAAATGAAAAAATAGGTAAAGCCATAATCTTATGAGTAAAACATGAAAAATTCTCAAAAAAAATTTCATGTTGAAAAATATTTTTCCGTGGAAAATGAAAAAATAGGTAAAGCCATCATCTTATGAGTAAAACATGAAAAATTCTCAAAAAAATTTCATGTTGAAAAATATTTTTCCGTGGAAAATGAAAAAATAGGTAAAACTATCGTCTTATGAGTAAAACATGAAAAATTCTCAAAAAAAAATTTTATATTGAAAAATGTTTTTCCGTGGAAAATGAAAAAATAGGTAAAGCCATCATCTTATGAGTAAAACATGAAAAATTCTCAAAAAAAATTTCATGTTGAAAAATATTTTTCCGTGGAAAATGAAAAAATAGGTAAAACTATCGTCTTATGAGTAAAACATGAAAAATTCTCAAAAAAAAATTTTATGTTGAAAAATGTTTTTCCGTGGAAAATGAAAAAATAGGTAAAGCCATCATCTTATGAGTAAAACATGAAAAATTCTCAAAAAAAATTTCATGTTGAAAAATATTTTTCCGTGGAAAATGAAAAAATAGGTAAAACTATCGTCTTATGAGTAAAACATGAAAAATTCTCAAAAAAAATTTCATGTTGAAAAATGTTTTTCCGTGGAAAATGAAAAATAAGGTAAACCTATAGTCTCAGGACTAAAACATGAAAAATTCTCAAAAAAATTATAACTTGAAAAAAATTTTTTGTGGAAAATGAAAAAATACATGAGACTATAGTTTTATGCCTAAAACATGAAAAATGTTGAAAAAAAATTTTATGTTGAAAAATGTTTTTCCATGGAAAATGATTAAATAGGTAAAACTATAGTCTCATGACAAAAACATGAAAAATTTTCAAAAAATATTTGATCTTGAAAAATGTTTTTCTGTGGAAAATGAAGAAAAAGGTAAAACTATAGTCTCATGACAAAAACATGAAAAATTCTAAAAAAAAAAATTCATGTTGAAAAAATTTTTTTTGTGGAAAATGAAAAAATAGGTAAAGCCATCGTCTTATGAGTAAAACATGAAAAATTCTGAAAAAAAAATTTCATGTTGAAAAATGTTTTTCGTGGAAAATGAAAAAATAGGTAAAACTATCGTCTCATGAGTAAAACATGAAAAATTCTGAAAAAAAAATTTCATGTTGAAAAAATTTTTTTTGTGGAAAATGAAAAAATAGGTGAAGCCATCGTCTTATGAGTAAAACATGAAAAATTCTGAAAAAAAAATTTCATGTTGAAAAATGTTTTTCGTGGAAAATGAAAAAATAGGTAAAACTATCGTCTCATGAGTAAAACATGAAAAATTCTGAAAAAAAAAATTTCATGTTGAAAAATGTTTTTCCGTGGAAAATGAAAAAATAGGTAAAACTATAGTCTCATGACTAAAACATGAAAAATTCTCAAAAAAAAATTTTATTTTGAAAAAAATTTTTTAGTGGAAAATGAAAAAATAGGTAAAGCCATCGTCTTATGAGTAAAACATGAAAAATTCTGAAAAAAAAAATTTCATGTTGAAAAATTTTTTTTAGTGGAAATGAAAAAATAGGTAAAGCCATCGTCTTATGAGTAAAACATGAAAAATTCTGAAAAAAAAATTTCATGTTGAAAAATGTTTTTCGTGGCAAATGAAAAAATAGGTAAAGCCATCGTCTTATGAGTAAAACAAGAAAAATTCTCAAAAAAAAATTTCATGTTGAAAAATGTTTTTCGTGGCAAATGAAAAAATAGGTAAAGCCATCGTCTCATGACTAAAACAAGAAAAATTTTAAAAAAAAAATTTTATGTTGAAAAAATTTTTTTAGTGGAAATGAAAAAATAGGTAAAGCCATCATCTTATGAGTAAAACATGAAAAATTCTCAAAAAAAAATTTCATGTTGAAAAATGTTTTTCCGTGGAAAATGAAAAAATAGGTAAAGCCATAATCTTATGAGTAAAACATGAAAAATTCTCAAAAAAAATTTCATGTTGAAAAATATTTTTCCGTGGAAAATGAAAAAATAGGTAAAGCCATCATCTTATGAGTAAAACATGAAAAATTCTCAAAAAAAATTTCATGTTGAAAAATATTTTTCCGTGGAAAATGAAAAAATAGGTAAAACTATCGTCTTATGAGTAAAACATGAAAAATTCTCAAAAAAAAATTTTATGTTGAAAAATGTTTTTCCGTGGAAAATGAAAAAATAGGTAAAGCCATCATCTTATGAGTAAAACATGAAAAATTCTCAAAAAAAATTTCATGTTGAAAAATGTTTTTCCGTGGAAAATGAAAAAATAGGTAAAGCCATCATCTTATGAGTAAAACATGAAAAATTCTCAAAAAAAATTTCATGTTGAAAAATATTTTTCCGTGGAAAATGAAAAAATAGGTAAAACTATCGTCTTATGAGTAAAAGATGAAAAATTCTCAAAAAAAAATTTTATGTTGAAAAATTTCATGTTGAAAAATGTTTTTCGTGGAAAATGAAAAAATAGGTAAAGCCATCGTCTTATGAGTAAAACAAGAAAAATTCTCAAAAAAAAATTTCATGTTGAAAAATGTTTTTCGTGGCAAATGAAAAAATAGGTAAAGCCATCGTCTCATGACTAAAACAAGAAAAATTTTCAAAAAAAAATTTTATGTTGAAAAAATTTTTTTAGTGGAAATGAAAAAATAGGTAAAGCCATCATCTTATGAGTAAAACATGAAAAATTCTCAAAAAAAATTTCATGTTGAAAAATGTTTTTCCGTGGAAAATGAAAAAATAGGTAAAACTATAGTCTCATGACTAAAACATGAAAAATTCTCAAAAAAAAATTTTATGTTGAAAAATGTTTTTCCGTGGAAAATGAAAAAATAGGTAAAGCCATAATCTTATGAGTAAAACATGAAAAATTCTCAAAAAAAATTTCATGTTGAAAAATATTTTTCCATGGAAAATGAAAAAATAGGTAAAGCCATCATCTTATGAGTAAAACATGAAAAATTCTCAAAAAAAATTTCATGTTGAAAAATATTTTTCCGTGGAAAATGAAAAAATAGGTAAAACTATCGTCTTATGAGTAAAACATGAAAAATTCTCAAAAAAAAATTTTATGTTGAAAAATGTTTTTCCGTGGAAAATGAAAAAATAGGTAAAGCCATCATCTTATGAGTAAAACATGAAAAATTCTCAAAAAAAATGTCATGTTGAAAAATGTTTTTCCGTGGAAAATGAAAAAATAGGTAAAGCCATCATCTTATGAGTAAAACATGAAAAATTCTCAAAAAAAATTTCATGTTGAAAAATATTTTTCCGTGGAAAATGAAAAAATAGGTAAAACTATCGTCTTATGAGTAAAACATGAAAAATTCTCAAAAAAAATTTCATGTTGAAAAATGTTTTTCCGTGGAAAATGAAAAAGAAGGTAAACCTATAGTCTCAGGACTAAAACATGAAAAATTCTCAAGAAAATTATTGATGTTGAAAAAAAATTTTGTGGAAAATGAGAAAATACATGAGACTATAGTTTTATGCCTAAAACATGAAAAATGTTGAAAAAAAATTTTATGTTGAAAAATGTTTTTCCGTGGAAAATGAAAAAGAAGGTAAACCTATAGTCTCATGACTAAAACATGAAAAATTCTCAAAAAAATTATAACTTGAAAAAAAATTTTAGTGGAAAATGAAAAAATACATGAGACTATAGTTTTATGCCAAAAACATGAAAAATGTTGAAAAAAATTTTTATGTTGAAAAATGTTTTACCATGGAAAATGATTAAATAGGTAAAACTATAGTCTTATTAGTAAAACATGAAAAATTTTCAAAAAATATTTGATCTTGAAAAATGTTTTTCTGTGGAAAATGAAGAAAAAGGTAAAACTATAGTCTCATGACAAAAACATGAAAAATTCTAAAAAAAAAAATTCATGTTGAAAAAATTTTTTTTGTGGAAAATGAAAAAATAGGTAAAGCCATCGTCTTATGAGTAAAACATGAAAAATTCTGAAAAAAAAATTTCATGTTGAAAAATGTTTTTCGTGGAAAATGAAAAAATAGGTAAAACTATCGTCTCATGAGTAAAACATGAAAAATTCTGAAAAAAAAATTTCATGTTGAAAAATTTTTTCGTGGAAAATGAAAAAATAGGTAAAACTATCGTCTCATGAGTAAAACATGAAAAATTCTGAAAAAAAAAATTTCATGTTGAAAAATGTTTTTCCGTGGAAAATGAAAAAATAGGTAAAACTATAGTCTCATGACTAAAACATGAAAAATTCTCAAAAAAAAATTTTATTTTGAAAAAATTTTTTTAGTGGAAAATGAAAAAATAGGTAAAGCCATCATCTTATGAGTAAAACATGAAAAATTCTGAAAAAAAAAATTTCATGTTGAAAAATTTTTTTTAGTGGAAATGAGAAAATAGGTAAAGCCATCGTCTTATGAGTAAAACATGAAAAATTCTGAAAAAAAAATTTCATGTTGAAAAATGTTTTTCGTGGCAAATGAAAAAATAGGTAAAGGCATCGTCTTATGAGTAAAACAAGAAAAATTCTCAAAAAAAAATTTCATGTTGAAAAATGTTTTTCGTGGCAAATGAAAAAATAGGTAAAGCCATCGTCTCATGACTAAAACAAGAAAAATTTTCAAAAAAAAATTTTATGTTGAAAAAATTTTTTTAGTGGAAATGAAAAAATAGGTAAAGCCATCATCTTATGAGTAAAACATGAAAAATTCTCAAAAAAAATTTCATGTTGGAAAATGTTTTTCGTGGCAAATGAAAAAATAGGTAAAGCCATCATCTTATGAGTAAAACATGAAAAATTCTCAAAAGAAATGTCATGTTGAAAAATGTTTTTCCGTGGAAAATGAAAAAATAGGTAAAACTATAGTCTCATGACTAAAACATGAAAAATTCTCAAAAAAATTATAACTATTGAAAAAAATTTTTAGTGGAAAATGAAAAAATACATGAGACTATAGTTTTATGCCTAAAACATGAAAAATGTTGAAAAAAAATTTCATGTTGAAAAATGTTTTTCGTGGAAAATGAAAAAATAGGTAAAACTATCGTCTTATGAGTAAAACATGAAAAATTCTGAAAAAAAAATTTCATGTTGAAAAATGTTTTTCGTGGAAAATGAAAAAATAGGTAAAACTATCGTCTCATGAGTAAAACATGAAAAATTCTGAAAAAAAAAATTTCATGTTGAAAAATGTTTTTCCGTGGAAAATGAAAAAATAGGTAAAACTATAGTCTCATGACTAAAACATGAAAAATTCTCAAAAAAAAATTTTATTTTGAAAAAAATTTTTTAGTGGAAAATGAAAAAATAGGTAAAGCCATCGTCTTATGAGTAAAACATGAAAAATTCTCAAAAAAAAAATTTCATGTTGAAAAAATTTTTTTAGTGGAAATGAAAAAATAGGTAAAGCCATCGTCTTATGAGTAAAACATGAAAAATTCTGAAAAAAAAATTTCATGTTGAAAAATGTTTTTCGTGGCAAATGAAAAAATAGGTAAAGCCATCGTCTCATGACTAAAACAAGAAAAATTTTCAAAAAAAATTTCATGTTGGAAAATTTTTTTCGTGGCAAATGAAAAAATAGGTAAAGCCATCATCTTATGAGTAAAACATGAAAAATTCTCAAAAAAAATTTCATGTTGAAAAATGTTTTTCCGTGGAAAATGAAAAAATAGGTAAAACTATAGTCTCATGACTAAAACATGAAAAATTCTCAAAAAAATTATAACTATTGAAAAAAAATTTTAGTGGAAAATGAAAAAATACATGAGACTATAGTTTTATGCCTAAAACATGAAAAATGTTGAAAAAAAATTTCATGTTGAAAAATGTTTTTCGTGGAAAATGAAAAAATAGGTAAAACTATCGTCTTATGAGTAAAACATGAAAAATTCTGAAAAAAAAATTTCATGTTGAAAAATGTTTTTCGTGGAAAATGAAAAAATAGGTAAAACTATCGTCTCATGAGTAAAACATGAAAAATTCTGAAAAAAAAAATTTCATGTTGAAAAATGTTTTTCCGTGGAAAATGAAAAAATAGGTAAAACTATAGTCTCATGACTAAAACATGAAAAATTCTCAAAAAAAATTTTTATTTTGAAAAAAATTTTTTAGTGGAAAATGAAAAAATAGGTAAAGCCATCGTCTTATGAGTAAAACATGAAAAATTCTGAAAAAAAAAATTTCATGTTGAAAAAATTTTTTTAGTGGAAATGAAAAAATAGGTAAAGCCATCGTCTTATGAGTAAAACATGAAAAATTCTGAAAAAAAAATTTCATGTTGAAAAATGTTTTTCGTGGCAAATGAAAAAATAGGTGAAGCCATCGTCTTATGACTAAAACAAGAAAAATTTTCAAAAAAAAATTTTATGTTGAAAAAATTTTTTTAGTGGAAATGAAAAAATAGGTAAAGCCATCATCTTATGAGTAAAACATGAAAAATTCTCAAAAAAAATTTCATGTTGAAAAATGTTTTTCCGTGGAAAATGAAAAAATAGGTAAAACTATAGTCTCATGACAAAAACATGAAAAATTCTCAAAAAAATTATAACTATTGAAAAAAAATTTTAGTGGAAAATGAAAAAATACATGAGACTATAGTTTTATGCCTCAAACATGAAAAATGTTAAAAAAAAAATTTATGTTGAAAAAAATTTTAGTGGAAAATGAAAAAATAGGTAAAGCCATCGTCTTATGAGTAAAACATGAAAAATTCTGAAAAAAAAATGTCATGTTGAAAAATGTTTTTCGTGGAAAATGAAAAAATAGGTAAAACTATAGTCTCATGACAAAAACATGAAAAATTCTCAAAAAAATTATAACTATTGAAAAAAAATTGTAGTGGAAAATGAAAAAATACATGAGACTATAGTTTTATGCCTAAAACATGAAAAATTTTGAAAAAAGATTTCATGTTGAAAAATGTTTTTCCATGGAAAATGAAAAAATAGGTAAAATTATAGTCTTATGAGTAAAACATGAAAAATTTTCAAAAAACATTTTATCTTGAAAAAATTTTTAGTGGAAAATGAAAAAATACATGAGCCTATAGTTTTATGCCTAAAACATGAAAAATGTTGAAAAAAAATTTCATGTTGAAAAATGTTTTTCCATGGAAAATGAAAAAATAGGTAAAACTATCGTCTTATGAGTAAAACATGAAAAATTTTCAAAAAATATTTTATCTTGAAAAATGTTTTTCTGTGGAAAATGAAGAAAAAGGTATAACTATAGTCTCATGACAAAAACATGAAAAATTCTAAAAAAAAAATTTCATGTTGAAAAAATTTTTTTTTTGGAAAATGAAAAAATAGGTAAAGCCATCGTCTTATGAGTAAAACATGAAAAATTCTGAAAAAAAAATTTCATGTTGAAAAAATTTTTTTGGTGGAAAATGAAAAAATAGGTAAAGCCATCGTCTCATGAGTAAAACATGAAAAATTCTCAAAAAAAATTTCATGTTGAAAAATGTTTTTCCGTGGAAAATGAAAAAGAAGGTAAACCTATAGTCTCAGGACTAAAACAATAAAAATTCTCAAAAAAATTATTAATGTTGAAAAAATTTTTTGTGGAAAATGAAAAAATACATGAGACTATAGTTTTATGCCTAAAACATGAAAAATTCTCAAAAAAAATTTTATGTTGAAAAATGTTTTTCCCTGGAAAATAAAAAAATAGGTAAAGCCATCGTCTCATGAGTAAAACATGAAAAATTCTGAAAAAAAAATTTCATGTTGAAAAATGTTTTTCGTGGCAAATGAAAAAATAGGTAAAACTATCGTCTCATGAGTAAAACATGAAAAATTCTCAAAAAAAATTTCATGTTGAAAAATGTTTTTCCGTGGAAAATGAAAAAGAAGGTAAACCTATAGTCTCATGACTAAAACATGAAAAATTTTCAAAAAATATTTTATCTTGAAAAAATTTTTTTTTTGGAAAATGAAAAAATAGGTAAAGCCATCATCTTATGAGTAAAACATGAAAAATTCTCAAAAAAAATTTCATGTTGAAAAATGTTTTTCCGTGGAAAATGAAAAAATAGGTAAAACTATAGTCTCATGACTAAAACATGAAAAATTCTCAAAAAAATTATAACTATTGAAAAAAATTTTTAGTGGAAAATGAAAAAATACATGAGACTATAGTTTTATGCCTAAAACATGAAAAATGTTGAAAAAAATTTTTATGTTGAAAAATGTTTTTCCATGGAAAATGAAAAAATAGGTAAAACTATAGTCTTATGAGTAAAACATGAAAAATTCTCAAAAAAAATTTCATGTTGAAAAATGTTTTTCGTGGAAAATGAAAAAATAGGTAAAACTATCGTCTCATGAGTAAAACATGAAAAATTCTGAAAAAAAAATTTCATGTTGAAAAATTTTTTCGTGGAAAATGAAAAAATAGGTAAAACTATCGTCTCATGAGTAAAACATGAAAAATTCTCAAAAAAAATTTCATGTTGAAAAATGTTTTTCCGTGGAATATGAAAAAATAGGTAAAACTATAGTCTCATGACTAAAACATGAAAAATTCTGAAAAAAAAAAATTTCATGTTGAAAAATGTTTTTCCGTGGAAAATGAAAAAATAGGTAAAACTATAGTCTCATGACTAAAACATGAAAAATTCTCCAAAAAAAATTTTTTGTTGAAAAATTTTTTTTTGTGGAAAATGAAAAAATAGGTAAAGCCATCGTCTTTTGAGTGAAACATGAAAAATTCTGAAAAAAAAATTTTCATGTTGAAAAATGTTTTTCCGTGGAAAATGAAAAAATTGGTAAAACTATAGTCTCATGACTAAAACAAGAAAAATTCTCAAAAAAAAATTTTATGTTGAAAAATGTTTTTCCGTGGAAAATGAAAAAATAGGTAAATCCATCATCTTATGAGTAAAACATGAAAAATTCTCAAAAAAAATTTCATGTTGAAAAATGTTTTTCCGTGGAAAATGAAAAAATAGGTAAAGCCATCATCTTATGAGTAAAACATGAAAAATTCTCAAAAAAAATTTCATGTTGAAAAATATTTTTCCGTGGAAAATGAAAAAATAGGTAAAACTATCGTCTTATGAGTAAAACATGAAAAATTCTCAAAAAAAATTTCATGTTGAAAAATGTTTTTCCGTGGAAAATGAAAAAGAAGGTAAACCTATAGTCTCAGGACTAAAACATGAAAAATTCTCAAGAAAATTATTGATGTTGAAAAAAAATTTTGAGGAAAATGAAAAAATACATGAGACTATAGTTTTATGCCTAAAACATGAAAAATGTTGAAAAAAAAATTTATGTTGAAAAATGTTTTTCCGTGGAAAATGAAAAAGAAGGTAAACCTATAGTCTCATGACTAAAACATGAAAAATTCTCAAAAAAATTATAACTTGAAAAAAATTTTTAGTGGAAAATGAAAAAATACATGAGACTATAGTTTTATGCCAAAAACATGAAAAATGTTGAAAAAAATTTTTATGTTGAAAAATGTTTTACCATGGAAAATGATTAAATAGGTAAAACTATAGTCTTATTAGTAAAACATGAAAAATTTTCAAAAAATATTTGATCTTGAAAAATGTTTTTCTGTGGAAAATGAAGAAAAAGGTAAAACTATAGTCTCATGACAAAAACATGAAAAATTCTAAAAAAAAAAATTCATGTTGAAAAAATTTTTTTTGTGGAAAATGAAAAAATAGGTAAAGCCATCGTCTTATGAGTAAAACATGAAAAATTCTGAAAAAAAAATTTCATGTTGAAAAATGTTTTTCGTGGAAAATGAAAAAATAGGTAAAACTATCGTCTCATGAGTAAAACATGAAAAATTCTGAAAAAAAAATTTCATGTTGAAAAATTTTTTTAGTGGAAATGAAAAAATAGGTAAAGCCATCATCTTATGAGTAAAACATGAAAAATTCTCAAAAAAAATTTCATGTTGGAAAATGTTTTTCGTGGCAAATGAAAAAATAGGTAAAGCCATCATCTTATGAGTAAAACATGAAAAATTCTCAAAAAAAATTTCATGTTGAAAAATGTTTTTCCGTGGAAAATGAAAAAATAGGTAAAACTATAGTCTCATGACTAAAACATGAAAAATTCTCAAAAAAATTATAACTATTGAAAAAAATTTTTTGTGGAAAATGAAAAAATACATGAGACTATAGTTTTATGCCTAAAACATGAAAAATTCTGAAAAAAAAATTTCATGTTGAAAAATGTTTTTCGTGGCAAATGAAAAAATAGGTAAAGCCATCGTCTTATGACTAAAACAAGAAAAATTTTCAAAAAAAAATTTTATGTTGAAAAATTTTTTTTAGTGGAAATGAAAAAATAGGTAAAGCCATCATCTTATGAGTAAAACATGAAAAATTCTCAAAAAAAATTTCATGTTGAAAAATGTTTTTCCGTGGAAAATGAAAAAATAGGTAAAACTATAGTCTCATGACAAAAACATGAAAAATTCTCAAAAAAATTATAACTATTGAAAAAAAATTTTAGTGGAAAATGAAAAAATACATGAGACTATAGTTTTATGCCTCAAACATGAAAAATGTTAAAAAAAAAATTTATGTTGAAAAAAATTTTAGTGGAAAATGAAAAAATAGGTAAAACTATCGTCTCATGAGTAAAACATGAAAAATTCTGAAAAAAAAAATTTCATGTTGAAAAATGTTTTTCCGTGGAAAATGAAAAAATAGGTAAAACTATAGTCTCATGACTAAAACATGAAAAATTCTCAAAAAAAAATTTTATTTTGAAAAAAATTTTTTAGTGGAAAATGAAAAAATAGGTAAAGCCATCGTCTTATGAGTAAAACATGAAAAATTCAGAAAAAAAAAATTTCATGTTGAAAAAATTTTTTTTGTGGAAATGAAAAAATAGGTAAAGCCATCGTCTTATGAGTAAAACATGAAAAATTCTGAAAAAAAAATTTCATGTTGAAAAATGTTTTTCGTGGCAAATGAAAAAATAGGTAAAGCCATCGTCTCATGACTGAAACAAGAAAAATTTTCAAAAAAAATTTTTATGTTGAAAACATTTTTTTAGTGGAAATGAAAAAATAGGTAAAGCCATCATCTTATGAGTAAAACATGAAAAATTCTCAAAAAAAATTTCATGTTGGAAAATGTTTTTCGTGGCAAATGAAAAAATAGGTAAAGCCATCATCTTATGAGTAAAACATGAAAAATTCTCAAAAAAAATTTCATGTTGAAAAATGTTTTTCCGTGGAAAATGAAAAAATAGGTAAAACTATAGTCTCATGACTAAAACATGAAAAATTCTCAAAAAAATTATAACTATTGAAAAAAAATTTTAGTGGAAAATGAAAAAATACATGAGACTATAGTTTTATGCCTAAAACATGAAAAATGTTGAAAAAAAATTTCATGTTGAAAAATGTTTTTCGTGGAAAATGAAAAAATAGGTAAAACTATCGTCTTATGAGTAAAACATGAAAAATTCTGAAAAAAAAATTTCATGTTGAAAAATGTTTTTCGTGGAAAATGAAAAAATAGGTAAAACTATCGTCTCATGAGTAAAACATGAAAAATTCTGAAAAAAAAAATTTCATGTTGAAAAATGTTTTTCCGTGGAAAATGAAAAAATAGGTAAAACTATAGTCTCATGACTAAAACATGAAAAATTCTCAAAAAAAATTTTTATTTTGAAAAAAATTTTTTAGTGGAAAATGAAAAAATAGGTAAAGCCATCGTCTTATGAGTAAAACATGAAAAATTCTGAAAAAAAAAATTTCATGTTGAAAAAATTTTTTTAGTGGAAATGAAAAAATAGGTAAAGCCATCGTCTTATGAGTAAAACATGAAAAATTCTGAAAAAAAAATTTCATGTTGAAAAATGTTTTTCGTGGCAAATGAAAAAATAGGTAAAGCCATCGTCTTATGACTAAAACAAGAAAAATTTTCAAAAAAAAATTTTATGTTGAAAAAATTTTTTTAGTGGAAATGAAAAAATAGGTAAAGCCATCATCTTATGAGTAAAACATGAAAAATTCTCAAAAAAAATTTCATGTTGAAAAATGTTTTTCCGTGGAAAATGAAAAAATAGGTAAAACTATAGTCTCATGACAAAAACATGAAAAATTCTCAAAAAAATTATAACTATTGAAAAAAAATTTTAGTGGAAAATGAAAAAATACATGAGACTATAGTTTTATGCCTCAAACATGAAAAATGTTAAAAAAAAAATTTATGTTGAAAAAAATTTTAGTGGAAAATGAAAAAATAGGTAAAGCCATCGTCTTATGAGTAAAACATGAAAAATTCTGAAAAAAAAATGTCATGTTGAAAAATGTTTTTCGTGGAAAATGAAAAAATAGGTAAAACTATAGTCTCATGACAAAAACATGAAAAATTCTCAAAAAAATTATAACTATTGAAAAAAAATTGTAGTGGAAAATGAAAAAATACATGAGACTATAGTTTTATGCCTAAAACATGAAAAATTTTGAAAAAAGATTTTATGTTGAAAAATGTTTTTCCATGGAAAATGAAAAAATAGGTAAAATTATAGTCTTATGAGTAAAACATGAAAAATTTTCAAAAAACATTTTATCTTGAAAAAATTTTTAGTGGAAAATGAAAAAATACATGAGCCTATAGTTTTATGCCTAAAACATGAAAAATGTTGAAAAAAAATTTTATGTTGAAAAATGTTTTTCCATGGAAAATGAAAAAATAGGTAAAACTATCGTCTTATGAGTAAAACATGAAAAATTTTCAAAAAATATTTTATCTTGAAAAATGTTTTTCTGTGGAAAATGAAGAAAAAGGTATAACTATAGTCTCATGACAAAAACATGAAAAATTCTAAAAAAAAAATTTCATGTTGAAAAAATTTTTTTTTTGGAAAATGAAAAAATAGGTAAAGCCATCGTCTTATGAGTAAAACATGAAAAATTCAGAAAAAAAAATTTCATGTTGAAAAATGTTTTTCCGTGGAAAATGAAAAAGAAGGTAAACCTATAGTCTCAGGACTAAAACAATAAAAATTCTCAAAAAAATTATTAATGTTGAAAAAATTTTTTGTGGAAAATGAAAAAATACATGAGACTATAGTTTTATGCCTAAAACATGAAAAATTCTCAAAAAAAATTTTATGTTGAAAAATGTTTTTCCCTGGAAAATAAAAAAATAGGTAAAGCCATCGTCTCATGAGTAAAACATGAAAAATTCTGAAAAAAAAATTTCATGTTGAAAAATGTTTTTCGTGGCAAATGAAAAAATAGGTAAAACTATCGTCTCATGAGTAAAACATGAAAAATTCTCAAAAAAAATTTCATGTTGAAAAATGTTTTTCCGTGGAAAATGAAAAAGAAGGTAAACCTATAGTCTCATGACTAAAACATGAAAAATTTTCAAAAAATATTTTATCTTGAAAAATTTTTTTTGTGGAAAATGAAAAAATAGGTAAAGCCATCATCTTATGAGTAAAACATGAAAAATTCTCAAAAAAAATTTCATGTTGAAAAATGTTTATCCGTGGAAAATGAAAAAATAGGTAAAACTATAGTCTCATGACTAAAACATGAAAAATTCTCAAAAAAATTATAACTATTGAAAAAAAATTTTAGTGGAAAATGAAAAAATACATGAGACTATAGTTTTATGCCTCAAACATGAAAAATGTTAAAAAAAAAATTTATGTTGAAAAAAATTTTAGTGGAAAATGAAAAAATAGGTAAAGCCATCGTCTTATGAGTAAAACATGAAAAATTCTGAAAAAAAAATGTCATGTTGAAAAATGTTTTTCGTGGAAAATGAAAAAATAGGTAAAACTATAGTCTCATGACTAAAACATGAAAAATTCTCAAAAAAATTATAACTATTGAAAAAAAATTGTAGTGGAAAATGAAAAAATACATGAGACTATAGTTTTATGCCTAAAACATGAAAAATTTTGAAAAAAGATTTTATGTTGAAAAATGTTTTTCCATGGAAAATGAAAAAATAGGTAAAATTATAGTCTTATGAGTAAAACATGAAAAATTTTCAAAAAACATTTTATCTTGAAAAAATTTTTAGTGGAAAATGAAAAAATACATGAGCCTATAGTTTTATGCCTAAAACATGAAAAATGTTGAAAAAAAATTTTATGTTGAAAAATGTTTTTCCATGGAAAATGAAAAAATAGGTAAAACTATCGTCTTATGAGTAAAACATGAAAAATTTTCAAAAAATATTTTATCTTGAAAAATGTTTTTCTGTGGAAAATGAAGAAAAAGGTATAACTATAGTCTCATGACAAAAACATGAAAAATTCTAAAAAAAAAATTTCATGTTGAAAAAATTTTTTTTTTGGAAAATGAAAAAATAGGTAAAGCCATCGTCTTATGAGTAAAACATGAAAAATTCTGAAAAAAAAATTTCATGTTGAAAAAATTTTTTTGGTGGAAAATGAAAAAATAGGTAAAGCCATCGTCTCATGAGTAAAACATGAAAAATTCTCAAAAAAAATTTCATGTTGAAAAATGTTTTTCCGTGGAAAATGAAAAAGAAGGTAAACCTATAGTCTCAGGACTAAAACAATAAAAATTCTCAAAAAAATTATTAATGTTGAAAAATTTTTTTGTGGAAAATGAAAAAATACATGAGACTATAGTTTTATGCCTAAAACATGAAAAATTCTCAAAAAAAATTTTATGTTGAAAAATGTTTTTCCCTGGAAAATAAAAAAATAGGTAAAGCCATCGTCTCATGAGTAAAACATGAAAAATTCTGAAAAAAAAATTTCATGTTGAAAAATGTTTTTCGTGGCAAATGAAAAAATAGGTAAAACTATCGTCTCATGAGTAAAACATGAAAAATTCTCAAAAAAAATTTCATGTTGAAAAATGTTTTTCCGTGGAAAATGAAAAAGAAGGTAAACCTATAGTCTCATGACTAAAACATGAAAAATTTTAAAAAAATATTTTATCTTGAAAAAATTTTTTTTGTGGAAAATGAAAAAATAGGTAAAGCCATCGTCTCATGAGTAAAACATGAAAAATTCTGAAAAAAAAATTTCATGTTGAAAAATGTTTTTCGTGGCAAATGAAAAAATAGGTAAAACTATCGTCTCATGAGTAAAACATGAAAAATTCTCAAAAAAATTATAACTATTGAAAAAAATTTTTAGTGGAAAATGAAAAAATACATGAGACTATAGTTTTATGCCTAAAACATGAAAAATGTTGAAAAAAATTTTTATGTTGAAAAATGTTTTTCCATGGAAAATGAAAAAATAGGTAAAACTATAGTCTTATGAGTAAAACATGAAAAATTTTCAAAAAATATTTTATCTTGAAAAAAATTTTAGTGGAAAATGAAAAAATACATGAGACTATAGTTTTATGCCTAAAACATGAAAAATGTTGAAAAAAAATTTTATGTTGAAAAAATTTTTTCCATGGAAAATGAAAAAATAGGTAAAACTATAGTTTTATGAGTAAAACCAGAAAAATTCTCAAAAAAATTATAACTATTGAAAAAAAAATTTAGTGGAAAATGAAAAAATACATGAGACTATAGTTTTATGGCTAAAAAATGAAAACATGAAATATTTTATCTTGAAAAATGTTTTTCCATGGAAAATGAAAAAATAGGTAAAACTATAGTTTTATGAGTAAAACATGAAAAATTCAAAAAATATTTTATCTTGAAAAATGTTTTTCTGTGGAAAATGAAGAAAAAGGTAAAACTATAGTCTCATGACAAAAACATGAAAAATTCTGAAAAAAAAATTTCATGTTGAAAAATGTTTTTCGTGGCAAATGAAAAAATAGGTAAAACTATCGTCTCATGAGTAAAACATGAAAAATTCTCAAAAAAATTTTTATGTTGAAAAATTTTTTTTAGTGGAAATGAAAACATAGGTAAAGCCATCGTCTTATGAGTAAAACATGAAAAATTCTGAAAAAAAAATTTCATGTTGAAAAATGTTTTTCCGTGGAAAATGAAAAAATAGGTAAAACTATAGTCTCATGACTAAAACATGAAAAATTCTCAAAAAAATTATAACTATTGAAAAAAAATTTTTGTGGAAAATGAAAAAATACATGAGACTATAGTTTTATGCCTCAAACATGAAAAATGTTAAAAAAAAAATTTATGTTCAAAAAAATTTTAGTGGAAAATGAAAAAATAGGTAAAGCCATCGTCTTATGAGTAAAACATGAAAAATTCTGAAAAAAAAATGTCATGTTGAAAAATGTTTTTCGTGGAAAATGAAAAAATAGGTAAAACTATAGTCTCATGACTAAAACATGAAAAATTCTCAAAAAAATTATAACTATTGAAAAAAAATTGTAGTGGAAAATGAAAAAATTCATGAGACTATAGTTTTATGCCTAAAACATGAAAAATTTTGAAAAAAGATTTTATGTTGAAAAATGTTTTTCCATGGAAAATGAAAAAATAGGTAAAATTATAGTCTTATGAGTAAAACATGAAAAATTTTCAAAAAACATTTTATCTTGAAAAAATTTTTAGTGGAAAATGAAAAAATACATGAGCCTATAGTTTTATGCCTAAAACATGAAAAATGTTGAAAAAAAATTTTATGTTGAAAAATGTTTTTCCATGGAAAATGAAAAAATAGGTAAAACTATCGTCTTATGAGTAAAACATGAAAAATTTTCAAAAAATATTTTATCTTGAAAAATGTTTTTCTGTGGAAAATGAAGAAAAAGGTATAACTATAGTCTCATGACAAAAACATGAAAAATTCTAAAAAAAAAATTTCATGTTGAAAAAATTTTTTTTTTGGAAAATGAAAAAATAGGTAAAGCCATCGTCTTATGAGTAAAACATGAAAAATTCAGAAAAAAAAATTTCATGTTGAAAAAATTTTTTTGGTGGAAAATGAAAAAATAGGTAAAGCCATCGTCTCATGAGTAAAACATGAAAAATTCTCAAAAAAAATTTCATGTTGAAAAATGTTTTTCCGTGGAAAATGAAAAAGAAGGTAAACCTATAGTCTCAGGACTAAAACAATAAAAATTCTCAAAAAAATTATTAATGTTGAAAAAATTTTTTGTGGAAAATGAAAAAATACATGAGACTATAGTTTTATGCCTAAAACATGAAAAATTCTCAAAAAAAATTTTATGTTGAAAAATGTTTTTCCCTGGAAAATAAAAAAATAGGTAAAGCCATCGTCTCATGAGTAAAACATGAAAAATTCTGAAAAAAAAATTTCATGTTGAAAAATGTTTTTCGTGGCAAATGAAAAAATAGGTAAAACTATCGTCTCATGAGTAAAACATGAAAAATTCTCAAAAAAAATTTCATGTTGAAAAATGTTTTTCCGTGGAAAATGAAAAAGAAGGTAAACCTATAGTCTCATGACTAAAACATGAAAAATTTTCAAAAAATATTTTATCTTGAAAAAATTTTTTTTGTGGAAAATGAAAAAATAGGTAAAGCCATCATCTTATGAGTAAAACATGAAAAATTCTCAAAAAAAATTTCATGTTGAAAAATGTTTATCCGTGGAAAATGAAAAAATAGGTAAAACTATAGTCTCATGACTAAAACATGAAAAATTCTCAAAAAAATTATAACTATTGAAAAAAATTTTTAGTGGAAAATGAAAAAATACATGAGACTATAGTTTTATGCCTAAAACATGAAAAATGTTGAAAAAAATTTTTATGTTGAAAAATGTTTTTCCATGGAAAATGAAAAAATAGGTAAAACTATAGTCTTATGAGTAAAACATGAAAAATTTTCAAAAAATATTTTATCTTGAAAAAAATTTTAGTGGAAAATGAAAAAATACATGAGACTATAGTTTTATGCCTAAAACATGAAAAATGTTGAAAAAAAATTTTATGTTGAAAAAATTTTTTCCATGGAAAATGAAAAAATAGGTAAAACTATAGTTTTATGAGTAAAACCAGAAAAATTCTCAAAAAAATTATAACTATTGAAAAAAAAATTTAGTGGAAAATGAAAAAATAAATGAGACTATAGTTTTATGGCTAAAAAATGAAAACATGAAATATTTTATCTTGAAAAATGTTTTTCCATGGAAAATGAAAAAATAGGTAAAACTATAGTTTTATGAGTAAAACATGAAAAATTCAAAAAATATTTTATCTTGAAAAATGTTTTTCTGTGGAAAATGAAGAAAAAGGTAAAACTATAGTCTCATGACAAAAACATGAAAAATTCTGAAAAAAAAATTTCATGTTGAAAAATGTTTTTCGTGGCAAATGAAAAAATAGGTAAAACTATCGTCTCATGAGTAAAACATGAAAAATTCTCAAAAAAATTTTTATGTTGAAAAATTTTTTTTAGTGGAAATGAAAACATAGGTAAAGCCATCGTCTTATGAGTAAAACATGAAAAATTCTGAAAAAAAAATTTCATGTTGAAAAATGTTTTTCGTGGCAAATGAAAAAATAGGTAAAACTATCGTCTCATGAGTAAAACATGAAAAATTCTCAAAAAAAATTTCAGGTTGAAAAATGTTTTTCCGTGGAAAATGAAAAAATAGGTAAAACTATAGTCTCATGACTAAAACATGAAAAATTCTCAAAAAAAAATTTTATGTTGAAAAATGTTTTTCCGTGGAAAATGAAAAAATAGGTAAAGCCATAATCTTATGAGTAAAACATGAAAAATTCTCAAAAAAAATTTCATGTTGAAAAATATTTTTCCGTGGAAAATGAAAAAATAGGTAAAGCCATCATCTTATGAGTAAAACATGAAAAATTCTCAAAAAAAATTTCATGTTGAAAAATATTTTTCCGTGGAAAATGAAAAAATAGGTAAAACTATCGTCTTATGAGTAAAACATGAAAAATTCTCAAAAAAAAATTTCATGTTGAAAAATGTTTTTCCGTGGAAAATGAAAAAATAGGTAAAGCCATCATCTTATGAGTAAAACATGAAAAATTCTCAAAAAAAATTTCATGTTGAAAAATGTTTTTCCGTGGAAAATGAAAAAATAGGTAAGGCCATCATCTTATGAGTAAAACATGAAAAATTCTCAAAAAAAATTTCATGTTGAAAAATGTTTTTCCGTGGAAAATGAAAAAGAAGGTAAACCTATAGTCTCAGGACTAAAACATGAAAAATTCTCAAAAAAATTATTAATGTTGAAAAAAAATTTTGTGGAAAATGAAAAAATACATGAGACTATAGTTTTATGCCTAAAACATGAAAAATGTTGAAAAAAAATTTTATGTTGAAAAATGTTTTTCCGTGGAAAATGAAAAAGAAGGTAAACCTATAGTCTCATGACTAAAACATGAAAAATTCTCAAAAAAATTATAACTTGAAAAAAAATTTTAGTGGAAAATGAAAAAATACATGAGACTATAGTTTTATGCCTAAAACATGAAAAATGTTGAAAAAAATTTTTATGTTGAAAAATGTTTTTCCATGGAAAATGAAAAAATAGGTAAAACTATAGTCTTATGAGTAAAACATGAAAAATTTTCAAAAAATATTTTATCTTGAAAAATGTTTTTCTGTGGAAAATGAAGAAAAAGGTAAAACTATAGTCTCATGACTAAAACATGAAAAATTCTCAAAAAAAAATTTCATGTTGAAAAAATTTTTTTTGTGGAAAATGAAAAAATAGGTAAAGCCATCGTCTCATGACTAAAACATGAAAAATTCTGAAAAAAAAATTTTATGTTGAAAAATGTTTTTCCGTGGAAAATGAAAAAGAAGGTAAACCTATAGTCTCATGACTAAAACATGAAAAATTCTCAAAAAAATTATAACTTGAAAAAAATTTTTAGTGGAAAATGAAAAAATACATGAGACTATAGTTTTATGCCTAAAACATGAAAAATTCTCAAAAAAAATTTCATGTTGAAAAATGTTTTTCCCTGGAAAATAAAAAAATAGGTAAAGCCATCGTCTCATGAGTAAAACATGAAAAATTCTCAAAAAAAAATTTCATGTTGACAAATGTTTTTCGTGGCAAATGAAAAAATAGGTAAAGCCATCATCTTATGAGTAAAACATGAAAAATTCTCAAAAAAATTATAACTATTGAAAAAAATTTTTAGTGGAGAATGAAAAAAAACATGAGACTATAGTTTTATGCCTAAAACATGAAAAATGTTGAAAAAAAATTTTATGTTGAAAAATGTTTTTCCATGGAAAATGAAAAAATAGGTAAAATTATAGTCTTATGAGTAAAACATGAAAAATTTTCAAAAAATTTTTATCTTGAAAAATTTTTTAGTGGAAAATGAAAAAATACATGAGACTATAGTTTTATGCCTAAAACATGAAAAATGTTGAAAAAAAATTTTATGTTGAAAAATGTTTTTCCATGGAAAATGAAAAAATAGGTAAAACTATAGTCTTATGAGTAAAACATGAAAAATTTTCTAAAAATATTTTATCTTGAAAAATGTTTTTCTGTGGAAAAGGAAGAAAAAGGTAAAACTATAGTCTCATGACTAAAACATGAAAAATTCTCAAAAAAAAATTTCATGTTGAAAAAAATTTTTTTGTGGAAAATGAAAAAGAAGGTAAACCTATAGTCTCATGACTAAAACATGAAAAATTCTCAAAAAAATTATAACTTGAAAAAAATTTTTAGTGGAAAATGAAAAAATACATGAGACTATAGTTTTATGCCTAAAACATGAAAAATGTTGAAAAAAAATTTCATGTTGAAAAATGTTTTTACATGGAAAATGAAAAAATAGGTAAAACTATAGTTTTATGAGTAAAACATGAAAAATTCTCAAAAAAATTATAACTATTGAAAAAAAATTTAGTGGAAAATGAAAAAATACATGAGACTATAATTTTATGGCTAAAAAATGAAAACATGAAATATTTTATCTTGAAAAATGTTTTTCCATGGAAAATGAAAAAATAGGTAAAACTATAGTTTTATGAGTAAAACATGAAAAATTCAAAAAATATTTTATCTTGAAAAATGTTTTTCTGTGGAAAATGAAGAAAAAGGTAAAACTATCGTCTCATGAGTAAAACATGAAAAATTCTCAAAAAAAATTTCATGTTGAAAAATGTTTTTCCGTGGAAAATGAAAAAATAGGTAAAGCCATAATCTTATGAGTAAAACATGAAAAATTCTCAAAAAAAATTTCATGTTGAAAAATATTTTTCCGTGGAAAATGAAAAAATAGGTAAAGCCATCCTCTTATGAGTAAAACATGAAAAATTCTGAAAAAAAAATTTCATGTTGAAAAATGTTTTTCGTGGAAAATGAAAAAATTGGTAAAACTATCGTCTCATGACTAAAACAAGAAAAATTCTCAAAAAAAAATTTTATGTTGAAAATTTTTTTTTAGTGGAAATGAAAAAATAGGTAACGCCATCATCTTATGAGTAAAACATGAAAAATTCTCAAAACAAATTTCATGTTGAAAAATGTTTTTCCGTGGAAAATGAAAAAATAGGTAAAACTATCGTCTTATGAATAAAACATGAAAAATTCTCAAAAAAAATAATTCCATGTTGAAAAATGTTTTTCCGTGGAAAATGAAAAAGAAGGTAAACCTATAGTCTCAGGACTAAAACATGAAAAATTCTCAAAAAAATTATTAATGTTGAAAAAATTTTTTGTGGAAAATGAAAAAATACATGAGACTATAGTTTTATGCCTAAAACATGAAAAATTCTCCAAAAAAATGTTATGTTGAAAAATGTTTTTCCCTGGAAAATAAAAAAATAGGTAAAGCCATCATCTTATGAGTAAAACATGAAAAATTTTCAAAAAATATTTTATCTTGAAAAATGTTTTTCTGTGGAAAATGAAGAAAAAGGTAAAACTATAGTCTCATGACAAAAACATGAAAAATGTTCAAAAAAAATTTTTATGTTGAAAAAAATTTTTGTGGAAAATGAAAAAATAGGGAAACCATCGTCTTATGAGTAAAACATGAAAAATTCTGAAAAAAAAATTTCATGTTGAAAAATGTTTTTCGTGGCAAATGAAAAAATAGGTAAAACTATAGTCTCATGACTAAAACATGAAAAATTCTCAAAAAAAATTTTTATGTTGAAAAATGTTTTTCCGTGGAAAATGAAAAAATAGGTAAAGCCATCATCTTATGAGTAAAACATGAAAAATTCTCAAAAAAAATTTTTATTTTGAAAAAAATTTTTTAGTGGAAAATGAAAAAATAGGTAAAGCCATCGTCTTATGAGTAAAACATGAAAAATTCTGAAAAAAAAAATTTCATGTTGAAAAAATTTTTTTAGTGGAAAAAAAAAAATTTCATGTTGAAAAATGTTTTTCGTGGCAAATGAAAAAATAGGTAAAGCCATCGTCTTATGAGTAAAACAAGAAAAATTCTCAAAAAAAAATTTCATGTTGAAAAATGTTTTTCGTGGCAAATGAAAAAATAGGTAAAGCCATCGTCTCATGAGTAAAACATGAAAAATTCTCAAAAAAAATTTCATGTTGAAAAATGTTTTTCCGTGGAAAATGAAAAAATAGGTAAAACTATAGTCTCATGACTAAAACATGAAAAATTCTCAAAAAAATTATAACTATTGAAAAAAAATTTTAGTGGAAAATGAAAAAATAGGGAAACCATCGTCTTATGAGTAAAACATGAAAAATTCTGAAAAAAAAATTTCATGTTGAAAAATGTTTTTCGTGGCAAATGAAAAAATAGGTAAAACTATAGTCTCATGACTAAAACATGAAAAATTCTCAAAAAAAATTTTTATGTTGAAAAATGTTTTTCCGTGGAAAATGAAAAAATAGGTAAAGCCATCATCTTATGAGTAAAACATGAAAAATTCTGAAAAAAAAAATTTCATGTTGAAAAAATTTTTTTAGTGGAAAAAAAAAAATTTCATGTTGAAAAATGTTTTTCGTGGCAAATGAAAAAATAGGTAAAGCCATCGTCTTATGAGTAAAACAAGAAAAATTCTCAAAAAAAAATTTCATGTTGAAAAATGTTTTTCGTGGCAAATGAAAAAATAGGTAAAGCCATCGTCTCATGAGTAAAACATGAAAAATTCTCAAAAAAAATTTCATGTTGAAAAATGTTTTTCCGTGGAAAATGAAAAAATAGGTAAAACTATAGTCTCATGACTAAAACATGAAAAATTCTCAAAAAAATTATAACTATTGAAAAAAAATTTTAGTGGAAAATGAAAAAATACATGAGACTATAGTTTTATGCCTAAAACATGAAAAATGTTGAAAAAAAATTTTATGTTGAAAAATGTTTTTCCATGGAAAATGAAAAAATAGGTAAAACTATAGTCTCATGAGTAAAACATGAAAAATTTTCAAAAAATATTTTATCTTGAAAAAAATTTTAGTGGAAAATGAAAAAATACATGAGACTATAGTTTTATGCCTAAAGCATGAAAAATGTTCAAAAAAAATTTTTGTTGAAAAAATTTTTTTAGTGGAAAATGAAAAAATAGGTAAAGCCATCGTCTTATTACTAAAACATGAAAAATTCAGAAAAAAAATTTCATGTTGAAAAATATTTTTCCGTGGAAAATGAAAAAATAGGTAAAACTATCGTCTTATGAATAAAACATGAAAAATTCTCAGAAAAAATTCCATGTTGAAAAATGTTTTTCCGTGGAAAATGAAAAAGAAGGTAAACCTATAGTCTCAGGACTAAAACATGAAAAATTCTCAAAAAAATTATAACTATTGAAAAAAAATTTTAGTGGAAAATGAAAAAATACATGAGACTATAGTTTTATGCCTAAAACATGAAAAATGTTAAAAAAAAATTTTATGTTGAAAAATGTTTTTCCATGGAAAATGAAAAAATAGGTAAAACTATAGTCTCATGAGTAAAACATGAAAAATTTTCAAAAAATATTTTATCTTGAAAAAAATTTTAGTGGAAAATGAAAAAATACATGAGACTATAGTTTTATGCCTAAAGCATGAAAAATGTTCAAAAAAAATTTTTGTTGAAAAAATTTTTTTAGTGGAAAATGAAAAAATAGGTAAAGCCATCGTCTTATTACTAAAACATGAAAAATTCAGAAAAAAAATTTCATGTTGAAAAATATTTTTCCGTGCAAAATGAAAAAATAGGTAAAACTATCGTCTTATGAATAAAACATGAAAAATTCTCAAAAAAAATTCCATGTTGAAAAATGTTTTTCCGTGGAAAATGAAAAAGAAGGTAAACCTATAGTCTCAGGACTAAAACATGAAAAATTCTCAAAAAAATTATTAATGTTGAAAAAAATTTTTGTGGAAAATGAAAAAATACATGAGACTATAGTTTTATGCCTAAAACATGAAAAATTCTCAAAAAAAATGTTATGTTGAAAAATGTTTTTCCCTGGAAAATAAAAAAATAGGTAAAGCCATCATCTTATGAGTAAAACATGAAAAATTTTCAAAAAATATTTTATCTTGAAAAATGTTTTTCTGTGGAAAATGAAGAAAAAGGTAAAACTATAGTCTCATGACAAAAACATGAAAAATGTTCAAAAAAAATTTTTATGTTGAAAAAAATCTTAGTGGAAAATGAAAAAATAGGGAAACCATCGTCTTATGAGTAAAACATGAAAAATTCTGAAAAAAAAATTTCATGTTGAAAAATGTTTTTCGTGGCAAATGAAAAAATAGGTAAAACTATAGTCTCATGACTAAAACATGAAAAATTCTCAAAAAAAATTTTTATGTTGAAAAATGTTTTTCCGTGGAAAATGAAAAAATAGGTAAAGCCATCATCTTATGAGTAAAACATGAAAAATTCTCAAAAAAAATTTTTATTTTGAAAAAAATTTTTTAGTGGAAAATGAAAAAATAGGTAAAGCCATCGTCTTATGAGTAAAACATGAAAAATTCTGAAAAAAAAAATTTCATGTTGAAAAAATTTTTTTAGTGGAAAAAAAAAAATTTCATGTTGAAAAATGTTTTTCGTGGCAAATGAAAAAATAGGTAAAGCCATCGTCTTATGAGTAAAACAAGAAAAATTCTCAAAAAAAAATTTCATGTTGAAAAATGTTTTTCGTGGCAAATGAAAAAATAGGTAAAGCCATCGTCTCATGACTAAAACAAGAAAAATTTTCAAAAAAAAATTTTATGTTGAAAAAATTTTTTTAGTGGAAATGAAAAAATAGGTAAAGCCATCATCTTATGAGTAAAACATGAAAAATTCTCAAAAAAAATTTCATGTTGAAAAATGTTTTTCGTGGCAAATGAAAAAATAGGTAAAGCCATCATCTTATGAGTAAAACATGAAAAATTCTCAAAAAAAATTTCATGTTGAAAAATGTTTTTCCGTGGAAAATGAAAAAATAGGTAAAACTATAGTCCATGACTAAAACATGAAAAATTCTCAAAAAAATTATAACTATTGAAAAAAAATTTTAGTGGAAAATGAAAAAATACATGAGACTATAGTTTTATGCCTAAAACATGAAAAATGTTGAAAAAAAATTTTATGTTGAAAAATGTTTTTCCATGGAAAATGAAAAAATAGGTAAAACTATAGTCTCATGAGTAAAACATGAAAAATTTTCAAAAAATATTTTATCTTGAAAAAAATTTTAGTGGAAAATGAAAAAATACATGAGACTATAGTTTTATGCCTAAAGCATGAAAAATGTTCAAAAAAAATTTTTGTTGAAAAAATTTTTTTAGTGGAAAATGAAAAAATAGGTAAAGCCATCGTCTTATTACTAAAACATGAAAAATTCAGAAAAAAAATTTCATGTTGAAAAATATTTTTCCGTGCAAAATGAAAAAATAGGTAAAACTATCGTCTTATGAATAAAACATGAAAAATTCTCAAAAAAAATTCCATGTTGAAAAATGTTTTTCCGTGGAAAATGAAAAAGAAGGTAAACCTATAGTCTCAGGACTAAAACATGAAAAATTCTCAAAAAAATTATTAATGTTGAAAAAAATTTTTGTGGAAAATGAAAAAATACATGAGACTATAGTTTTATGCCTAAAACATGAAAAATTCTCAAAAAAAATGTTATGTTGAAAAATGTTTTTCCCTGGAAAATAAAAAAATAGGTAAAGCCATCATCTTATGAGTAAAACATGAAAAATTTTCAAAAAATATTTTATCTTGAAAAATGTTTTTCTGTGGAAAATGAAGAAAAAGGTAAAACTATAGTCTCATGACAAAAACATGAAAAATGTTCAAAAAAAATTTTTATGTTGAAAAAAATCTTAGTGGAAAATGAAAAAATAGGGAAACCATCGTCTTATGAGTAAAACATGAAAAATTCTGAAAAAAAAATTTCATGTTGAAAAATGTTTTTCGTGGCAAATGAAAAAATAGGTAAAACTATAGTCTCATGACTAAAACATGAAAAATTCTCAAAAAAAATTTTTATGTTGAAAAATGTTTTTCCGTGGAAAATGAAAAAATAGGTAAAGCCATCATCTTATGAGTAAAACATGAAAAATTCTCAAAAAAAATTTTTATTTTGAAAAAAATTTTTTAGTGGAAAATGAAAAAATAGGTAAAGCCATCGTCTTATGAGTAAAACATGAAAAATTCTGAAAAAAAAAATTTCATGTTGAAAAAATTTTTTTAGTGGAAAAAAAAAAATTTCATGTTGAAAAATGTTTTTCGTGGCAAATGAAAAAATAGGTAAAGCCATCGTCTTATGAGTAAAACAAGAAAAATTCTCAAAAAAAAATTTCATGTTGAAAAATGTTTTTCGTGGCAAATGAAAAAATAGGTAAAGCCATCGTCTCATGACTAAAACAAGAAAAATTTTCAAAAAAAAATTTTATGTTGAAAAAATTTTTTTAGTGGAAATGAAAAAATAGGTAAAGCCATCATCTTATGAGTAAAACATGAAAAATTCTCAAAAAAAATTTCATGTTGAAAAATGTTTTTCGTGGCAAATGAAAAAATAGGTAAAGCCATCATCTTATGAGTAAAACATGAAAAATTCTCAAAAAAAATTTCATGTTGAAAAATGTTTTTCCGTGGAAAATGAAAAAATAGGTAAAACTATAGTCCATGACTAAAACATGAAAAATTCTCAAAAAAATTATAACTATTGAAAAAAAATTTTAGTGGAAAATGAAAAAATACATGAGACTATAGTTTTATGCCTAAAACATGAAAAATGTTGAAAAAAAATTTTATGTTGAAAAATGTTTTTCCATGGAAAATGAAAAAATAGGTAAAACTATAGTCTCATGACTAAAACATGAAAAATTCTCAAAAAATATTTTATCTTGAAAAAATTTTTAGTGGAAAATGAAAAAATACATGAGACTATAGTTTTATGCCAAAAACATCAAAAATGTTGAAAAAAAATTTCATGTTGAAAAATGTTTTTCCATGGAAAATGAAAAAAATAGGTAAAACTATAGTCTTATGAGTAAAACATGAAAAATTTTCAAAAAATATTTTATCTTGAAAAACATTTTAGTGGAAAATGAAAAAATACATGAGACTATAGTTTTATGCCTAAAGCATGAAAAATGTTCAAAAAAAATTTTGTTGAAAAAAATTTTTTAGTGGAAAATGAAAAAATAGGTAAAGCCATCGTCTTATGACTAAAACATGAAAACTTCAGAAAAAAAAATTTCATGTTGAAAAATATTTTTCCGTGGAAAATGAAAAAATAGGTAAAACTATCGTCTTATGAGTAAAACATGAAAAATTCTCAAAAAAAATTCCATGTTGAAAAATGTTTTTCCGTGGAAAATGAAAAAGAAGGTAAACCTGTAGTCTCAGGACTAAAACATGAAAAATCATCTTATGAGTAAAACATGAAAAATTCTCAAAAAAAAATTTTATTTTGAAAAAATTTTTTTAGTGGAAAATGAAAAAATAGGTAAAGCCATCGTCTTATGAGTAAAACATGAAAAATTCAGAAAAAAAAAATTTCATGTTGAAAAAATTTTTTTAGTGGAAATGAAAAAATAGGTAAAGCCATCGTCTTATGAGTAAAACATGAAAAATTCTGAAAAAAAAATTTCATGTTGAAAAATGTTTTTCGTGGCAAATGAAAAAATAGGTAAAACTATAGTCTCATGACAAAAACATGAAAAATTCTCAAAAAAATTATAACTATTGAAAAAAAATTTTAGTGGAAAATGAAAAAATACATGAGACTATAGTTTTATGCCTCAAACATGAAAAATGTTAAAAAAAAAATTTATGTTGAAAAAAATTTTAGTGGAAAATGAAAAAATAGGTAAAGCCATCGTCTTATGACTAAAACATGAAAAATTCAGAAAAAAAAATTTCATGTTGAAAAAAATTTTTCCGTGGAAAATGAAAAAATAGGTAAAACTATCGTCTTATGAGTAAAACATGAAAAATTCTCAAAAAAAATTTCATGTTGAAAAATGTTTTTCCGTGGAAAATGAAAAAGAAGGTAAACCTATAGTCTCAGGACTAAAACAATAAAAATTCTCAAAAAAATTATTAATGTTGAAAAATGTTTTTCCCTGGAAAATAAAAAAATAGGTAAAGCCATCGTCTCATGAGTAAAACATGAAAAATTCTCAAAAAAAATGTCATGTTGAAAAATGTTTTTCCGTGGAAAATGAAAAAATAGGTAAAATACATGAGACTATAGTTTTATGCCTAAAACATGAAAAATTCTCAAAAAAAATTTTATGTTGAAAAATGTTTTTCCCTGGAAAATAAAAAAATAGGTAAAGCCATCGTCTCATGACTAAAACATGAAAAATTCTCAAAAAAATTATAACTATTGAAAAAAATTTTTTGTGGAAAATGAAAAAATACATGAGACTATAGTTTTATGCCTAAAACATGAAAAATGTTGAAAAAAAATTTTATGTTGAAAAATGTTTTTCCATGGAAAATGAAAAAATAGGTAAAATTATAGTCTTATGAGTAAAACATGAAAAATTTTCAAAAAATATTTTATCTTGAAAAAAATTTTAGTGGAAAATGAAAAAATACATGAGACTATAGTTTTATGCCTAAAACATGAAAAATGTTGAAAAAAAATTTTATGTTGAAAAATGTTTTTCCATGGAAAATGAAAAAATAGGTAAAACTATAGTCTTATGAGTAAAACATGAAAAATTTTCAAAAAATATTTTATCTTGAAAAATGTTTTTCTGTGGAAAATGAAGAAAAAGGTAAAACTATAGTCTCATGACTAAAACATGAAAAATTCTCAAAAAAAAATTTCATGTTGAAAAAAATTTTTTTGTGGAAAATGAAAAAATAGGAAAAGCCATCGTCTTATGACTAAAACATGAAAAATTCTGAAAAAAAAATTTTATGTTGAAAAATGTTTTTCCGTGGAAAATGAAAAAGAAGGTAAACCTATAGTTTTATGAGTAAAACCAGAAAAATTCTCAAAAAAATTATAACTATTGAAAAAAAAATTTAGTGGAAAATGAAAAAATACATGAGACTATAGTTTTATGGCTAAAAAATGAAAACATGAAATATTTTATCTTGAAAAATGTTTTTCCATGGAAAATGAAAAAATAGTTAAAACTATAGTTTTATGAGTAAAACATGAAAAATTCAAAAAATATTTTATCTTGAAAAATGTTTTTCTGTGGAAAATGAAGAAAAAGGTAAAACTATAGTCTCATGACAAAAACATGAAAAATTCTGAAAAAAAAATTTCATGTTGAAAAATGTTTTTCGTGGCAAATGAAAAAATAGGTAAAACTATCGTCTCATGAGTAAAACATGAAAAATTCTCAAAAAAATTTTTATGTTGAAAATTTTTTTTAGTGGAAATGAAAACATAGGTAAAGCCATCGTCTTATGACTAAAAATGAAAAATTCTCAAAAAAAAATTTTATGTTGAAAAATGTTTTTCCGTGGAAAATGAAAAAATAGGTAAAGCCATAATCTTATGAGTAAAACATGAAAAATTCTCAAAAAAAATTTCATGTTGAAAAATATTTTTCCGTGGAAAATGAAAAAATAGGTAAAGCCATCATCTTATGAGTAAAACATGAAAAATTCTCAAAAAAAATTTCATGTTGAAAAATGTTTTTCCGTGGAAAATGAAAAAATAGGTAAAACTATAGTCTCATGACTAAAACATGAAAAATTCTCAAAAAAATTAGAACTATTGAAAAAAATTTTTAGTGGAAAATGAAAAAATACATGAGACTATAGTTTTATGCCTAAAACATGAAAAATGTTGAAAAAAAATTTTATGTTGAAAAATGTTTTTCCGTGGAAAATGAAAAAGAAGGTAAACCTATAGTCTCATGACTAAAACATGAAAAATTCTCAAAAAAATTATAACTTGAAAAAAAATTTTAGTGGAAAATGAAAAAATACATGAGACTATAGTTTTATGCCTAAAACATGAAAAATGTTGAAAAAAATTTTTATGTTGAAAAATGTTTTTCCATGGAAAATGATTAAATAGGTAAAACTATAGTCTTATTAGTAAAACATGAAAAATTTTCAAAAAATATTTGATCTTGAAAAATGTTTTTCTGTGGAAAATGAAGAAAAAGGTAAAACTATAGTCTCATGACAAAAACATGAAAAATTCTAAAAAAAAAATTTCATGTTGAAATCATTTTTCAAGATAAAATATTTTTTGAAAATTTTTCATGTTTTAAAGACGATGGCTTTACCTATTTTTTCATTTTCCAAAAAAAATTTTTTCAACATGACATTTTTTTTTTAGAATTTTTCATGTTTTTGTCATGAGACTATAGTTTTACCTTTTTCTTCATTTTCCACAGAAAAACTTTTTTCAAGATAAAATATTTTTTGAAAATTTTTCATGTTTTACTCATGAGACTATAGTTTTACCTATTTTTTCATTTTCCATGGAAAAACATTTTTCAACATAAAATTTTTTTTCAACATTTTTCATGTTTTAGGCATAAAACTATAGTCTCATGTATTTTTTCATTTTCCACTAAAATTTTTTTCAAGATAAAATATTTTTTGAAAATTTTTCATGTTTTACTCATAAGACTATAATTTTACCTATTTTTTCATTTTCCATGGAAAAACATTTTTCAACATTAAATTTTTTGTCAACATTTTTCATGTTTTAGGCATAAAACTATAGTCTCATGTATTTTTTCATTTTCCACTAAAATTTTTTTTCAATAGTTATAATTTTTTTGAGAATTTTTCATGTTTTAGTCATGAGACTATAGTTTTACCTATTTTTTCATTTTCCACGGAAAAACATTTTTCAACATGAAATTTTTTTTGAGAATTTTTCATGTTTTACTCATAAGATGATGGCTTTACCTATTTTTTCATTTTCCACTAAAGAAATTTTTTCAACATAAAATTTTTTTTTGAGAATTTTTCATGTTTTACTCATGAGACGATAGTTTTACCTATTTTTTCATTTGCCACGAAAAACATTTTTCAACATGAAATTTTTTTTCAGAATTTTTCATGTTTTACTCATAAGACGATGGCTTTACCTATTTTTTCATTTTTCCACATAAAAATTTTTTTCAACATAAAATTTTTTTGGAGAATTTTTCATGTTTTTGTCATGAGACTATAGTTTTACCTTTTTCTTCATTTTCCACAGAAAAACATTTTTCAAGATAAAATATTTTTTGAAAATGTTTCATGTTTTACTCATAAGACTATAGTTTTACCTATTTTTTCATTTTCCATGGAAAAACATTTTTCAACATGAAATTTTTTTTCAACATTTTTCATGTTTTAGGCATAAAACTATAGTCTCATGTATTTTTTCATTTTCCACTAAAAATTTTTTCAATAGTTATAATTTTTTGGAGAATTTTTCATGTTTTAGTCATGAGACGATAGGTTTACCTATTTTTTCATTTTCCACGGAAAAACATTTTTCAACATGAAATTTTTTTTGAGAATTTTTCATGTTTTACTGATGAGACGATAGGTTTACCTATTTTTTCATTTTCCACGGAAAAACATTTTTCAACATGAAATTTTTTTTGAGAATTTTTCATGTTTTACTCATGAGACGATGGCTTTACCTATTTTTTCATTTCCACTAAAAAAAATTTTTCAACATAAAATTTTTTTTTGAGAATTTTTCTTGTTTTAGTCATGAGACTATAGTTTTACCTATTTTTTCATTTTCCACGGAAAAACATTTTTCAACATGAAATTTTTTTTTTCAGAATTTTTCATGTTTTACTCATGAGACGATAGTTTTACCTATTTTTTCATTTTCCACGAAAAACATTTTTCAACATAAAAATTTTTTTTTCAGAATTTTTCATGTTTTACTCATAAGACGATGGCTTTACCTATTTTTTCATTTTCCACAAAAAAACATTTTTCAAGATGAAATATTTTTTGAAAATTTTTCTTGTTTTACTCATAAGACTAGGTTTACCTTCTTTTTCATTTTCCACGGAAAAACATTTTTCAACATAAAAATTTTTTTTCAGAATTTTTCATGTTTTAGTCATAAGACGATGGCTTTACCTATTTTTTCATTTTCCACACAAAAAATTTTTTCAACATGAAATTTTTTTTTGAGAATTTTTCATGTTTTACTCATAAGACGATGGCTTTACCTATTTTTTCATTTTCCACAAAAAAATTTTTTCAACATGAAATTTTTTTTGGAGAATTTTTCATGTTTTAGTCATGAGACTATAGTTTTACCAATTTTTTCATTTTCCACGGAAAAACATTTTTCAACATGAAATTTTTTTTGAGAATTTTTCATGTTTTACTCATGAGACGATAGTTTTACCTATTTTTTCATTTGCCACGAAAAACATTTTTCAACATGAAATTTTTTTTTCAGAATTTTTCATGTTTTACTCATAAGACGATGGCTTTACCTATTTTTTCATTTTCCACCAAAAAAATTTTTTCAACATGAATTTTTTTTTTTTGAATTTTTCATGTTTTTGTCATGAGACTATAGTTTTACCTTTTTCTTCATTTTCCACAGAAAAACTTTTTTCAAGATAAAATATTTTTTGAAAATTTTTCATGTTTTACTCATAAGACTATAGTTTTACCTATTTTTTCATTTTCCATGGAAAAACATTTTTCAACATGAAATTTTTTTTCAACATTTTTCATGTTTTAGGCATAAAACTATAGTCTCATGTATTTTTTCATTTTCCACTAAAATTTTTTTTCAATAGTTATAATTTTTTTGAGAATTTTTCATGTTTTAGTCATGAGACTATAGTTTTACCTATTTTTTCATTTTCCACGGAAAAACATTTTTCAACATGAAATTTTTTTTGAGAATTTTTCATGTTTTACTAATAAGATGATGGCTTTTCCTATTTTTTCATTTTCCACTAAAGAAATTTTTTCAACATAAAATTTTTTTTTGAGAATTTTTCATGTATTAGTCATGAGACTATAGTTTTACCTATTTTTTCATTTTCCACGGAAAAACGTTTTTCAACATGAAATTTTTTTTGAGAATTTTTCATGTTTTACTCATGAGACGATAGTTTTACCTATTTTTTCATTTGCCACGAAAAACATTTTTCAACATGAAATTTTTTTTTCAGAATTTTTCATGTTTTACTCATAAGACTATAGTTTTACCTATTTTTTCATTTTCCATGGAAAAACATTTTTCAACATGAAATTTTTTTTCAACATTTTTCATGTTTTAGGCATAAAACTATAGTCTCATGTATTTTTTCATTTTTCACTAAAAAATTTTTTCAATAGTTATAATTTTTTGGAGAATTTTTCATGTTTTAGTCATGAGACTATAGGTTTACCTTCTTTTTCATTTTCCACGGAAAAACATTTTTCAACATGAAATTTTTTTTGAGAATTTTTCATGTTTTACTCATGAGACGATAGTATTACCTATTTTTTCATTTGCCACGAAAAACATTTTTCAACATGAAATTTTTTTTTCAGAATTTTTCATGTTTTACTCATGAGACGATAGTTTTACCTTTTTTTTCATTTGCCACGAAAAACATTTTTCAACATGAAATTTTTTTTTCAGAATTTTTCATGTTTTACTCATAAGACGATGGCTTTACCTATTTTTTCATTTCCACTAAAAAAAATTTTTCAACATAAAATTTTTTTTTGAGAATTTTTCATGTTTTAGTCATGAGACTATAGTTTTACCTATTTTTTCATTTTCCACGGAAAAACATTTTTCAACATGAAATTTTTTTTTTCAGAATTTTTCATGTTTTACTCATAAGACGATGGCTTTACCTATTTTTTCATTTTCCACAAAAAAAATTTTTTCAACATAAAATTTTTTTTGAGAATTTTTCATGTTTTTGTCATGAGACTATAGTTTTACCTTTTTCTTCATTTTCCACAGAAAAAAATTTTTCAAGATAAAATATTTTTTGAAAATTTTTCATGTTTTACTCATAAGTCTAGTTTTACCTATTTTTTCATTTTCCATGGAAAAACATTTTTCAAAATAAAATTTTTTTTCAACATTTTTCATGTTTTAGGCATAAAACTATAGTCTCATGTATTTTTTCATTTTCCACTAAAAATTTTTTTCAATAGTTATAATTTTTTTGAGAATTTTTCATGTTTCAGTCATGAGACTATAGTTTTACGTTCTTTTTCATTTTCCACGGAAAAACATTTTTCAACATGAAATTTTTTTTGAGAATTTTTCATTTTTTACTCATGAGACGATAGTTTTACCTATTTTTTCATTTTCCACGGAAAAACATTTTTCAACATGAAATTTTTTTTGAGAATTTTTCATTTTTTACTCATGAGACGATAGTTTTACCTTTTTTTTCATTTGCCACGAAAAACATTTTTCAACATGAAATTTTTTTTTCAGAATTTTTCATGTTTTACTCATAAGACGATGGCTTTACCTATTTTTTCATTTCCACTAAAAAAAATTTTTCAACATAAAATTTTTTTTTGAGAATTTTTCATGTTTTAGTCATGAGACTATAGTTTTACCTATTTTTTCATTTTCCACGGAAAAACATTTTTCAACATGAAATTTTTTTTTTCAGAATTTTTCATGTTTTACTCATAAGACGATGGCTTTACCTATTTTTTCATTTTCCACAAAAAAAATTTTTTCAACATAAAATTTTTTTTGAGAATTTTTCATGTTTTTGTCATGAGACTATAGTTTTACCTTTTTCTTCATTTTCCACAGAAAAAAATTTTTCAAGATAAAATATTTTTTGAAAATTTTTCATGTTTTACTCATAAGTCTAGTTTTACCTATTTTTTCATTTTCCATGGAAAAACATTTTTCAAAATAAAATTTTTTTTCAACATTTTTCATGTTTTAGGCATAAAACTATAGTCTCATGTATTTTTTCATTTTCCACTAAAAATTTTTTTCAATAGTTATAATTTTTTTGAGAATTTTTCATGTTTCAGTCATGAGACTATAGTTTTACGTTCTTTTTCATTTTCCACGGAAAAACATTTTTCAACATGAAATTTTTTTTGAGAATTTTTCATTTTTTACTCATGAGACGATAGTTTTACCTATTTTTTCATTTTCCACGGAAAAACATTTTTCAACATGAAATTTTTTTTGAGAATTTTTCATTTTTTACTCATGAGACGATAGTTTTACCTATTTTTTCATTTTCCACAAAAAAAATTTTTTCAACATGAATTTTTTTTTTAAGAATTTTTCATGTTTTTGTCATGAGACTATAGTTTTACCTTTTTCTTCATTTTCCACAGAAAAAATTTTTTCAAGATGAAATATTTTTTGAAAATTTTTCATGTTTTACTCATAAGACTATAGTTTTACCTATTTTTTCATTTTCCATGGAAAAACATTTTTCAACATGAAATTTTTTTTCAACATTTTTCATGTTTTAGGCATAAAACTATTGTCTCGTATTTTTTCATTTTCCACTAAAATTTTTTTCAAGATAAAATATTTTTTGAAAATTTTTCATGTTTTACTCATAAGACTATAGTTTTACCTATTTTTTCATTGTCCATGGAAAAACATTTTTCAACATAAAATTTTTTTTCAACATTTTTCATGTTTTAGGCATAAAACTATAGTCTCATGTATTTTTTCATTTTCCACAAAAATTTTTTTTCAATAGTTATAATTTTTTGGAGAATTTTTCATGTTTTAGTCATGAGACTATAGTTTTACCTATTTTTTCATTTTCCACGGAAAAACATTTTTCAACATGAAATTTTTTTTTCAGAATTTTTCATGTTTTACTCATAAGACGATGGCTTTACCTATTATTTCATTTGCCACGAAAAACATTTTTCAACATGAAATTTTTTTTTCAGAATTTTTCATGTTTTACTCATAAGACGATGGCTTTACCTATTTTTTCATTTTCCACGGAAAAACATTTTTCAACATTAAATTTTTTTTGAGAATTTTTCATGTTTTACTCATGAGACGATAGTTTTACCTATTTTTTCATATGCCACGAAAAACATTTTTCAACATAAAATTTTTTTTTGAGAATTTTTCTTGTTTTAGTCATGAGACTATAGTTTTACCTATTTTTTCATTTTCCACGGAAAAACATTTTTCAACATGAAATTTTTTTTTTCAGAATTTTTCATGTTTTACTCATAAGACGATGGCTTTACCTATTTTTTCATTTCCCACTAAAAAAATTTTTTCAACATACAATTTTTTTTTGAGAATTTTTCATGTTTTAGTCATGAGACTTAGTTTTACCTATTTTTTCATTTTCCACGGAAAAAAAATTTTCAACATGAAATTTTTTTTTTCAGAATTTTTCATGTTTTACTCATGAGACGATAGTTTTACCTATTTTTTCATTTTCCACGAAAAACATTTTTCAACATGAAATTTTTTTTTCAGAATTTTTCATGTTTTACTCATAAGACGATGGCTTTACCTATTTTTTCATTTTCCACAAAAAAAATTTTTTCAACATAAAATTTTTTTTCAACATTTTTCATGTTTTAGGCATAAAACTATAGTCTCATGTATTTTTTCATTTTCCACTAAAAATTTTTTCAAGATAAAATATTTTTTGAAAATTTTTCATGTTTTACTCATAAGACTATAGTTTTACCTATTTTATCATTTTCCATGGAAAAACATTTTTCAACATAAACTTTTTTTTCAACATTTTTCATGTTTTAGGCATAAAACTATAGTCTCATGTATTTTTTCATTTTCCACAAAAAATTTTTTTCAATAGTTATAATTTTTTTGAGAATTTTTCATGTTTTAGTCATGAGACTATAGTTTTACCTATTTTTTCATTTTCCACGGAAAAACATTTTTCAACATGAAATTTTTTTTTTCAGAATTTTTCATGTTTTACTCATGAGACGATAGTTTTACCTATTTTTTCATTTTCCACGAAAAACATTTTTCAACATGAAATTTTTTTTCAGAATTTTTCATGTTTTACTCATAAGACGATGGCTTTACCTATTTTTTCATTTTCCATAAAAAAAAATTTTTCAACATGAAATTTTTTTTTGAGAATTTTTCATGTTTTAGTCATGAGACTATAGTTTTACCTATTTTTTCATTTTCCACGGAAAAACATTTTTCAACATGAAATTTTTTTTGAGTTTTTTTCATTTTTTACTCATGAGACGATAGTTTTACCTATTTTTTCATTTTCCACAAAAAAACATTTTTCAAGATAAAATATTTTTTGAAAATTTTTCATGTTTTACTCATGAGACGATAGTTTTACCTATTTTTTCATTTGCCACGAAAAACATTTTTCAACATGAAATTTTTTTTGGAGAATTTTTCATGTTTTAGTCATGAGACTATAGTTTTACCTATTTTTTCATTTTCCACGGAAAAACATTTTTCAACATGAAATTTTTTTTGAGAATTTTTCATGTTTTACTCATGAGACGATGGCTTTACCTTTTTGTTCATTTTCCACAGAAAAACATTTTTCAAGATAAATTTTTTTTTTTAGAATTTTTCATGTTTTAGTCATGAGACTATAGTTTTACCTATTTTTTCATTTTCCACGAAAAAACATTTTTCAACATGAAATTTTTTTTGAGAATTTTTCATGTTTTACTCATGAGACGATAGTTTTACCTCTTTTTTCATTTGCCACGAAAAACATTTTTCAACATGAAATTTTTTTTTCAGAATTTTTCATGTTTTACTTATAAGACGATGGCTTTACCTATTTTTTCATTTTCCACAAAAAAACATTTTTCAAGATAAAATATTTTTTGAAAATTTTTCATGTTTTACTCATAAGACTAGTTTTACCTATTTTTTCATTTTCCATGGAAAAACATTTTTCTACATGAAATTTTTTTTCTACATTTTTCATGTTTTAGGCATAAAACTATAGTCTCATGTATTTTTTCATTTTCCACTAAAATTTTTTTTCAATATTTATAATTTTTTTGAGAATTTTTCATGTTTTAGTCATGAGACTATAGGTTTACCTTCTTTTTCATTTTCCACGGAAAAACATTTTTCAACATAAAATTTTTTTTTCAGAATTTTTCATGTTTTAGTCATAAGACGATGGCTTTACCTATTTTTCCATTTTCCACAAAAAAAATTTTTTCAACATAAAATTTTTTTTCAACATTTTTCATGTTTTAGGCATAAAACTATAGTCTCATGTATTTTTTCATTTTCCACTAAAATTTTTTTCAAGATAAAATATTTTTAGAAAATTTTTCATGTTTTACTCATAAGACTATAGTTTTACCTATTTTTTCATTTTCCATGGAAAAACATTTTTCAACATAACATTGTTTTTCAACATTTTTCATGTTTTAGGCATAAAACTATAGTCTCATGTATTTTTTCATTTTCCACAAAAAAATTTTTCAAGATAAAATATTTTTTGAAAATTTTTCATGTTTTACTCATAAGACTATAATTTTACCTATTTTTTCATTTTCCATGGAAAAACATTTTTCAACATGAAATTTTTTTTCAACATTTTTCATGTTTTAGGCATAAAACTATAGTCTCATGTATTTTTTCATTTTCCACTAAAAATTTTTTCAATAGTTATAATTTTTTTGAGAATTTTTCATGTTTTAGTCATGAGACTATAGTTTTACCTATTTTTTCATTTTCCACGGAAAAACATTTTTCAACATGAAATTTTTTTTGAGAATTTTTCATGTTTTACTCATGAGATGATGGCTTTTCCTATTTTTTCATTTTCCACTAAAGAAATTTTTTCAACATGAAATTTTTTTTAGAGAATTTTTCATGTTTTAGTCATGAGACTATAGTTTTACCTATTTTTTCATTTTCCACGGAAAAACATTTTTCAACATGAAATTTTTTTTGAGAATTTTTCATGTTTTACTCATGAGACGATAGTTTTACCTATTTTTTCATTTTCCATGGAAAAACATTTTTCAACATGAAATTTTTTTTCAACATTTTTCATGTTTTAGGCATAAAACTATAGTCTCATGTATTTTTTCATTTTCCACTAAAAATTTTTTTCAATAGTTATAATTTTTTTGAGAATTTTTCACGTTTTAGTCATGAGACTATAGTTTTACCTATTTTTTCATTTTCCACGGAAAAACATTTTTCAACATGAAATTTTTTTTTCAGAATTTTTCATGTTTTACTCATAAGACGATGGCTTTACCTATTTTTTCATTTTCCACCAAAAAATTTTTTTCAACATGAAATTTTTTTTGGAGAATTTTTCATGTTTTAGTCATGAGACTATAGTTTTACCTATTTTTTCATTTTCCACGGAAAAACATTTTTCAACATGAAATTTTTTTTGAGAATTTTTCATGTTTTACTCATGAGACGATGGCTTTACCTTTTTGTTCATTTTCCACAGAAAAACATTTTTCAAGATAAATTTTTTTTTTTAGAATTTTTCATGTTTTTGTCATGAGACTATAGTTTTACCTTTTTCTTCATTTTCCACAGAAAAACATTTTTCAAGATAAAATATTTTTTGAAAATTTTTCATGTTTTACTCATCAGACTATAATTTTACCTATTTTTTTCATTTTCCATGGAAAAACATTTTTCAACATAAAATTTTTTTTCAACATTTTTCATGTTTTAGGCATAAAACTATAGTCTCATGTATTTTTTCATTTTCCACTAAAATATTTTTCAAGATAAAATGTTTTTTGAAAATTTTTCATGTTTTACTCATAAGACTATAATTTTACCTATTTTTTCATTTTCCATGAAAAACATTTTTCAACATAAAATTTTTTTTCAACATTTTCCATGTTTTAGGCAGAAAACTATAGTCTCATGTATTTTTTCATTTTCCACTAAAAATGTTTTTCAATAGTTATAATTTTTTTGAGAATTTTTCATGTTTTAGTCATGAGACTATAGTTTTACCTATGTTTTCATTTTCCACGGAAAAACATTTTTCAACATGAAATTTTTTTTGAGAATTTGTCATGTTTTACTCATAAGATGATGGCTTTACCTATTTTTTCATTTTCCACTAAAGAAATTTTTTCAACATAAATTTTTTTTTTGAGAATTTTTCATGTTTTAGTCATGAGACTATAGTTTTACCTATTTTTTCATTTTCCACGAAAAAACATTTTTCAACATGAAATTTTTTTTGAGAATTTTTCATGTTTTACTCATGAGACGATAGTTTTACCTCTTTTTTCATTTGCCACGAAAAACATTTTTCAACATGAAATTTTTTTTTCAGAATTTTTCATGTTTTACTCATAAGACGATGGCTTTACCTATTTTTTATCTTCCAGGGAAAAACATTTTTCAACATGAAATTTTTTTTGAGAATTTTTCATGTTTTAGGCATAAAACTATAGTCTCATGAATTTTTTCATTTTCCACAAAATTTTTTTTCAACATTAATAATTTTTTTGAGAATTTTTCATGTTTTAGTCATGAGACTATAGGTTTACCTTCTTTTTCATAGTTTTACCTTTTTGTTCATTTTCCACAGAAAAACATTTTTCAAGATAAAATTTTTTTTTTAGAATTTTTCATGTTTTTGTCATGAGACTATAGTTTTACCTTTTTCTTCATTTTCCACAGAAAAACATTTTTCAAGATAAAATATTTTTTGAAAATTTTTCATGTTTTACTCATAAGACTATAGTTTTACCTATTTTTTCATTTTCCATGGAAAAACATTTTTCAACATAAAATTTTTTTTCAACATTTTTCATGTTTTAGGCATAAAACTATAGTCTCATGTTTTTTTTCATTTTCCACTAAAATTTTTTTCAAGATAAAATGTTTTTTGAAAATTTTTCATGTTTTACTCATAAGACTATAATTTTACCTCTTTTTTCATTTGCCACGAAAAACATTTTTCAACATGAAATTTTTTTTTCAGAATTTTTCATGTTTTACTCATAAGACGATGGCTTTACCTATTTTTTTATCTTCCAGGGAAAAACATTTTTCAACATAAAATTTTTTCATGTTTTAGGCATAAAACTATAGTCTCATGTATTTTTTCATTTTCCACAAAATTTTTTTTCAACATTAATAATTTTTTTGAGAATTTTTCATGTTTTAGTCCTGAGACTATAGGTTTACCTTCTTTTTCATTTTCCACGGAAAAACATTTTTCAACATGAAATTTTTTTTGAGAATTTTTCATGTTTTACTCATAAGACGATAGTTTTACCTATTTTTTCATTTTCCACGGAAAAATATTTTTCAACATGAAATTTTTTTTCTGAATTTTTCATATTTTAGTCATAAGACGATGGCTTTACCTATTTTTTCATTTTCAACAAAAAATTTTTTTTCAACATAAACATTTTTTTTTAACATTTTTCATGTTTTAGTCATGAGACTATAGTTTTACCTATTTTTTCATTTTCCATGGAAAAACATTTTTCAACATGAAATTTTTTTTCAACATTTTTCATGCTTTAGGCATAAAACTATAGTCTCATGTATTTTTTCATTTTCCACTAAAATTTTTTTTCCACATTTTTAATTTTTTTTAGAATTTTTCATGTTTTAGTCATGAGACTATAGGTTTACCTTCTTTTTCATTTTCCACGGAAAAACATTTTTCAACATAAAAATTTTTTTTGAGAATTTTTCATGTTTTACTCATAAGACGATGGCTTTACCTTTTTTCTTCATTTTCCACAAAAAAATTTTTTTCAACATCAAATTTTTTTTGAGAATTTTTCATGTTTTAGTCATGAGACTATAGTTTTACCTATTTTTTTATTTTCCACGGAAAAACATTTTTCAACATCAAATTTTTTTTGAGAATTTTTCATGTTTTACTCATAAGATGATGGCTTTTCCTATTTTTTCATTTTCCACTAAAGAAATTTTTTCAAAATAAAATTTTTTTTTGAGAATTTTTCATGTTTTAGTCATGAGACTATAGTTTTACCTATTTTTTCATTTTCCACGGAAAAACATTTTTCAACATGAAATTTTTTTTGAGAATTTTTCATTTTTTACTCATGAGACGATAGTTTTACCTATTTTTTCATTTGCCACGAAAAACATTTTTCAACATGAAATTTTTTTTTCGGAATTTTTCATGTTTTTGTCATGAGATTATAGTTTTACCTTTTTCTTCCTTTTCCACAGAAAAACATTTTTCAAGATAAAATATTTTTTGAAAATTTTTCATGTTTTACTCATAAGACTATAGTTTTACCTATTTTTTCATTTTCCATGGAAAAACATTTTTCAACATAACATTTTTTTTCAACATTTTTCATGTTTTAGGCATAAAACTATAGTCTCATGTATTTTTTCATTTTCCACTAAAATTTTTTTTCAATAGTTATAATTTTTTTGAGAATTTTTCATGTTTCAGTCATGAGACTATAGTTTTACCTTCTTTTTCATTTTCCACGGAAAAACATTTTTCAACATGAAATTTTTTTTGAGAATTTTTCATTTTTTACTCATGAGACGATAGTTTTACCTATTTTTTCATTTTCCACAAAAAAAATTTTTTCAACATGAATTTTTTTTTTAAGAATTTTTCATGTTTTTGTCATGAGACTATAGTTTTAACTTTTTCTTCATTTTCCACAGAAAAAAATTTTTCAAGATGAAATATTTTTTGAAAATTTTTCATGTTTTACTCATAAGACTATAGTTTTACCTATTTTTTCATTTTCCATGGAAAAACATTTTTCAACATGAAATTTTTTTTCAACATTTTTCATGTTTTAGGCATAAAACTATTGTCTCATGTATTTTTTCATTTTCCACTAAAATTTTTTTCAAGATAAAATATTTTTTGAAAATATTTCATGTTTTACTCATAAGACTATAGTTTTACCTATTTTTTCATTTTCCATGGAAAAACATTTTTCAACATAAAATTTTTTTTCAACATTTTTCATGTTTTAGGCATAAAACTATAGTCTCATGTATTTTTTCATTTTCCACTAAAAATTTTTTTCAATACTTATAATTTTTTGGAGAATTTTTCATGTTTTAGTCATGAGACTATAGTTTTACCTATTTTTTCATTTTCCACGGAAAAACATTTTTCAACATGAAATTTTTTTTTCAGAATTTTTCATGTTTTACTCATAAGACGATGGCTTTACCTATTTTTTCATTTTCCACTAAAGAAATTTTTTCAACATGAATTTTTTTTTTGAGAATTTTTCATGTTTTAGTCATGAGACTATAGTTTTACCTATTTTTTCATTTTCCACGAAAAAACATTTTTCAACATGAAATTTTTTTTGAGAATTTTTCATGTTTTACTCATGAGACGATAGTTTTACCTCTTTTTTCATTTGCCACGAAAAACATTTTTCAACATGAAATTTTTTTTTGAGAATTTTTCATGTTTTACTCATAAGACGATGGCTTTACCTATTTTTTCATTTTCCACAAAAAAATTTTTTCAACATGAATTTTTTTTTTGAGAATTTTTCATGTTTTAGTCATGAGACTATAGTTTTACCTATTTTTTCATTTTCCACGAAAAAACATTTTTCAACATGAAATTTTTTTTGAGAATTTTTCATGTTTTACTCATGAGACGATAGTTTTACCTCTTTTTTCATTTGCCACGAAAAACATTTTTCAACATGAAATTTTTTTTTGAGAATTTTTCATGTTTTACTCATAAGACGATGGCTTTACCTATTTTTTCATTTTCCACAAAAAAATTTTTTCAACATGAAATTTTTTTTGGAGAATTTTTCATGTTTTAGTCATGAGACTATAGTTTTACCAATTTTTTCATTTTCCACGGAAAAACATTTTTCAACATGAAATTTTTTTTGAGAATTTTTCATGTTTTACTCATGAGACGATAGTTTTACCTATTTTTTCATTTGCCACGAAAAACATTTTTCAACATGAAATTTTTTTTTCAGAATTTTTCATGTTTTTGTCATGAGACTATAGTTTTACCTTTTTCTTCATTTTCCACAGAAAAAATTTTTTCAAGATGAAATATTTTTTGAAAATTTTTCATGTTTTACTCATAAGACTATAGTTTTACCTATTTTTTCATTTTCCATGGAAAAACATTTTTCAACATGAAATTTTTTTTCAACATTTTTCATGTTTTAGGCATAAAACTATTGTCTCGTATTTTTTCATTTTCCACTAAAATTTTTTTCAAGATAAAATATTTTTTGAAAATTTTTCATGTTTTACTCATAAGACTATAGTTTTACCTATTTTTTCATTGTCCATGGAAAAACATTTTTCAACATAAAATTTTTTTTCAACATTTTTCATGTTTTAGGCATAAAACTATAGTCTCATGTATTTTTTCATTTTCCACAAAAATTTTTTTTCAATAGTTATAATTTTTTGGAGAATTTTTCATGTTTTAGTCATGAGACTATAGTTTTACCTATTTTTTCATTTTCCACGGAAAAACATTTTTCAACATGAAATTTTTTTTTCAGAATTTTTCATGTTTTACTCATAAGACGATGGCTTTACCTATTATTTCATTTGCCACGAAAAACATTTTTCAACATGAAATTTTTTTTTCAGAATTTTTCATGTTTTACTCATAAGACGATGGCTTTACCTATTTTTTCATTTTCCACGGAAAAACATTTTTCAACATTAAATTTTTTTTGAGAATTTTTCATGTTTTACTCATGAGACGATAGTTTTACCTATTTTTTCATATGCCACGAAAAACATTTTTCAACATAAAATTTTTTTTTGAGAATTTTTCTTGTTTTAGTCATGAGACTATAGTTTTACCTATTTTTTCATTTTCCACGGAAAAACATTTTTCAACATGAAATTTTTTTTTTCAGAATTTTTCATGTTTTACTCATAAGACGATGGCTTTACCTATTTTTTCATTTTCCACTAAAAAAATTTTTTCAACATACAATTTTTTTTTGAGAATTTTTCATGTTTTAGTCATGAGACTTAGTTTTACCTATTTTTTCATTTTCCACGGAAAAAAAATTTTCAACATGAAATTTTTTTTTTCAGAATTTTTCATGTTTTACTCATGAGACGATAGTTTTACCTATTTTTTCATTTTCCACGAAAAACATTTTTCAACATGAAATTTTTTTTTCAGAATTTTTCATGTTTTACTCATAAGACGATGGCTTTACCTATTTTTTCATTTTCCACAAAAAAAATTTTTTCAACATAAAATTTTTTTTCAACATTTTTCATGTTTTAGGCATAAAACTATAGTCTCATGTATTTTTTCATTTTCCACTAAAAATTTTTTCAAGATAAAATATTTTTTGAAAATTTTTCATGTTTTACTCATAAGACTATAGTTTTACCTATTTTATCATTTTCCATGGAAAAACATTTTTCAACATAAACTTTTTTTTTCAACATTTTTCATGTTTTAGGCATAAAACTATAGTCTCATGTATTTTTTCATTTTCCACAAAAATTTTTTTTCAATAGTTATAATTTTTTTGAGAATTTTTCATGTTTTAGTCATGAGACTATAGTTTTACCTATTTTTTCATTTTCCACGGAAAAACATTTTTCAACATGAAATTTTTTTTTTCAGAATTTTTCATGTTTTACTCATGAGACGATAGTTTTACCTATTTTTTCATTTTCCACGAAAAACATTTTTCAACATGAAATTTTTTTTCAGAATTTTTCATGTTTTACTCATAAGACGATGGCTTTACCTATTTTTTCATTTTCCATAAAAAAAAATTTTTCAACATGAAATTTTTTTTTGAGAATTTTTCATGTTTTAGTCATGAGACTATAGTTTTACCTATTTTTTCATTTTCCACGGAAAAACATTTTTCAACATGAAATTTTTTTTGAGTTTTTTTCATTTTTTACTCATGAGACGATAGTTTTACCTATTTTTTCATTTTCCACAAAAAAACATTTTTCAAGATAAAATATTTTTTGAAAATTTTTCATGTTTTACTCATGAGACGATAGTTTTACCTATTTTTTCATTTGCCACGAAAAACATTTTTCAACATGAAATTTTTTTTGGAGAGTTTTTCATGTTTTAGTCATGAGACTATAGTTTTACCTATTTTTTCATTTTCCACGGAAAAACATTTTTCAACATGAAATTTTTTTTGAGAATTTTTCATGTTTTACTCATGAGACGATGGCTTTACCTTTTTGTTCATTTTCCACAGAAAAACATTTTTCAAGATAAATTTTTTTTTTTAGAATTTTTCATGTTTTAGTCATGAGACTATAGTTTTACCTATTTTTTCATTTTCCACGAAAAAACATTTTTCAACATGAAATTTTTTTTGAGAATTTTTCATGTTTTACTCATGAGACGATAGTTTTACCTCTTTTTTCATTTGCCACGAAAAACATTTTTCAACATGAAATTTTTTTTTCAGAATTTTTCATGTTTTACTTATAAGACGATGGCTTTACCTATTTTTTCATTTTCCACAAAAAAACATTTTTCAAGATAAAATATTTTTTGAAAATTTTTCATGTTTTACTCATAAGACTAGTTTTACCTATTTTTTCATTTTCCATGGAAAAACATTTTTCTACATGAAATTTTTTTTCTACATTTTTCATGTTTTAGGCATAAAACTATAGTCTCATGTATTTTTTCATTTTCCACTAAAATTTTTTTTCAATATTTATAATTTTTTTGAGAATTTTTCATGTTTTAGTCATGAGACTATAGGTTTACCTTCTTTTTCATTTTCCACGGAAAAACATTTTTCAACATAAAATTTTTTTTTCAGAATTTTTCATGTTTTAGTCATAAGACGATGGCTTTACCTATTTTTCCATTTTCCACAAAAAAAATTTTTTCAACATAAAATTTTTTTTCAACATTTTTCATGTTTTAGGCATAAAACTATAGTCTCATGTATTTTTTCATTTTCCACTAAAATTTTTTTCAAGATAAAATATTTTTAGAAAATTTTTCATGTTTTACTCATAAGACTATAGTTTTACCTATTTTTTCATTTTCCATGGAAAAACATTTTTCAACATAACATTGTTTTTCAACATTTTTCATGTTTTAGGCATAAAACTATAGTCTCATGTATTTTTTCATTTTCCACAAAAAATTTTTTCAAGATAAAATATTTTTTGAAAATTTTTCATGTTTTACTCATAAGTCTATAATTTTACCTATTTTTTCATTTTCCATGGAAAAACATTTTTCAACATGAAATTTTTTTTCAACATTTTTCATGTTTTAGGCATAAAACTATAGTCTCATGTATTTTTTCATTTTCCACTAAAAATTTTTTCAATAGTTATAATTTTTTTGAGAATTTTTCATGTTTTAGTCATGAGACTATAGTTTTACCTATTTTTTCATTTTCCACGGAAAAACATTTTTCAACATGAAATTTTTTTTGAGAATTTTTCATGTTTTACTCATGAGATGATGGCTTTTCCTATTTTTTCATTTTCCACTAAAGAAATTTTTTCAACATGAAATTTTTTTTAGAGAATTTTTCATGTTTTAGTCATGAGACTATAGTTTTACCTATTTTTTCATTTTCCACGGAAAAACATTTTTCAACATGAAATTTTTTTTGAGAATTTTTCATGTTTTACTCATGAGACTATAGTTTTACCTATTTTATCATTTTCCATGGAAAAACATTTTTCAACATAAACTTTTTTTTTCAACATTTTTCATGTTTTAGGCATAAAACTATAGTCTCATGTATTTTTTCATTTTCCACAAAAAATTTTTTTCAATAGTTATAATTTTTTGGAGAATTTTTCATGTTTTAGTCATGAGACTATAGTTTTACCTATTTTTTCATTTTCCACGGAAAAACATTTTTCAACATGAAATTTTTTTTTTCAGAATTTTTCATGTTTTACTCATGAGACGATAGTTTTACCTATTTTTTCATTTTCCACGAAAAACATTTTTCAACATGAAATTTTTTTTCAGAATTTTTCATGTTTTACTCATAAGACGATGGCTTTACCTATTTTTTCATTTTCCATAAAAAAAAATTTTTCAACATGAAATTTTTTTTTGAGAATTTTTCATGTTTTAGTCATGAGACTATAGTTTTACCTATTTTTTCATTTTCCACGGAAAAACATTTTTCAACATGAAATTTTTTTTGAGTTTTTTTCATTTTTTACTCATGAGACGATAGTTTTACCTATTTTTTCATTTTCCACAAAAAAACATTTTTCAAGATAAAATATTTTTTGAAAATTTTTCATGTTTTACTCATGAGACGATAGTTTTACCTATTTTTTCATTTGCCACGAAAAACATTTTTCAACATGAAATTTTTTTTGGAGAATTTTTCATGTTTTAGTCATGAGACTATAGTTTTACCTATTTTTTCATTTTCCACGGAAAAACATTTTTCAACATGAAATTTTTTTTGAGAATTTTTCATGTTTTACTCATGAGACGATGGCTTTACCTTTTTGTTCATTTTCCACAGAAAAACATTTTTCAAGATAAATTTTTTTTTTTAGAATTTTTCATGTTTTAGTCATGAGACTATAGTTTTACCTATTTTTTCATTTTCCACGAAAAAACATTTTTCAACATGAAATTTTTTTTGAGAATTTTTCATGTTTTACTCATGAGACGATAGTTTTACCTCTTTTTTCATTTGCCACGAAAAACATTTTTCAACATGAAATTTTTTTTTCAGAATTTTTCATGTTTTACTTATAAGACGATGGCTTTACCTATTTTTTCATTTTCCACAAAAAAACATTTTTCAAGATAAAATATTTTTTGAAAATTTTTCATGTTTTACTCATAAGACTAGTTTTACCTATTTTTTCATTTTCCATGGAAAAACATTTTTCTACATGAAATTTTTTTTCTACATTTTTCATGTTTTAGGCATAAAACTATAGTCTCATGTATTTTTTCATTTTCCACTAAAATTTTTTTTCAATATTTATAATTTTTTTGAGAATTTTTCATGTTTTAGTCATGAGACTATAGGTTTACCTTCTTTTTCATTTTCCACGGAAAAACATTTTTCAACATAAAATTTTTTTTTCAGAATTTTTCATGTTTTAGTCATAAGACGATGGCTTTACCTATTTTTCCATTTTCCACAAAAAAAATTTTTTCAACATAAAATTTTTTTTCAACATTTTTCATGTTTTAGGCATAAAACTATAGTCTCATGTATTTTTTCATTTTCCACTAAAATTTTTTTCAAGATAAAATATTTTTAGAAAATTTTTCATGTTTTACTCATAAGACTATAGTTTTACCTATTTTTTCATTTTCCATGGAAAAACATTTTTCAACATAACATTGTTTTTCAACATTTTTCATGTTTTAGGCATAAAACTATAGTCTCATGTATTTTTTCATTTTCCACAAAAAATTTTTTCAAGATAAAATATTTTTTGAAAATTTTTCATGTTTTACTCATAAGACTATAATTTTACCTATTTTTTCATTTTCCATGGAAAAACATTTTTCAACATGAAATTTTTTTTCAACATTTTTCATGTTTTAGGCATAAAACTATAGTCTCATGTATTTTTTCATTTTCCACTAAAAATTTTTTCAATAGTTATAATTTTTTTGAGAATTTTTCATGTTTTAGTCATGAGACTATAGTTTTACCTATTTTTTCATTTTCCACGGAAAAACATTTTTCAACATGAAATTTTTTTTGAGAATTTTTCATGTTTTACTCATGAGATGATGGCTTTTCCTATTTTTTCATTTTCCACTAAAGAAATTTTTTCAACATGAAATTTTTTTTAGAGAATTTTTCATGTTTTAGTCATGAGACTATAGTTTTACCTATTTTTTCATTTTCCACGGAAAAACATTTTTCAACATGAAATTTTTTTTGAGAATTTTTCATGTTTTACTCATGAGACGATAGTTTTACCTATTTTTTCATTTTCCATGGAAAAACATTTTTCAACATGAAATTTTTTTTCAACATTTTTCATGTTTTAGGCATAAAACTATAGTCTCATGTATTTTTTCATTTTCCACAAAAAATTTTTTTCAATAGTTATAATTTTTTTGAGAATTTTTCACGTTTTAGTCATGAGACTATAGTTTTACCTATTTTTTCATTTTCCACGGAAAAACATTTTTCAACATGAAATTTTTTTTTCAGAATTTTTCATGTTTTACTCATAAGACGATGGCTTTACCTATTTTTTCATTTTCCACCAAAAAATTTTTTTCAACATGAAATTTTTTTTGGAGAATTTTTCATGTTTTAGTCATGAGACTATAGTTTTACCTATTTTTTCATTTTCCACGGAAAAACATTTTTCAACATGAAATTTTTTTTGAGAATTTTTCATGTTTTACTCATGAGACGATGGCTTTACCTTTTTGTTCATTTTCCACAGAAAAACATTTTTCAAGATAAATTTTTTTTTTTAGAATTTTTCATGTTTTTGTCATGAGACTATAGTTTTACCTTTTTCTTCATTTTCCACAGAAAAACATTTTTCAAGATAAAATATTTTTTGAAAATTTTTCATGTTTTACTCATCAGACTATAATTTTACCTATTTTTTCATTTTCCATGGAAAAACATTTTTCAACATAAAATTTTTTTTCAACATTTTTCATGTTTTAGGCATAAAACTATAGTCTCATGTATTTTTTCATTTTCCACTAAAATATTTTTCAAGATAAAATGTTTTTTGAAAATTTTTCATGTTTTACTCATAAGACTATAATTTTACCTATTTTTTCATTTTCCATGAAAAACATTTTTCAACATAAAATTTTTTTTCAACATTTTTCATGTTTTAGGCAGAAAACTATAGTCTCATGTATTTTTTCATTTTCCACTAAAAATTTTTTTCAATAGTTATAATTTTTTTGAGAATTTTTCATGTTTTAGTCATGAGACTATAGTTTTACCTATGTTTTCATTTTCCACGGAAAAACATTTTTCAACATGAAATTTTTTTTGAGAATTTGTCATGTTTTACTCATAAGATGATGGCTTTACCTATTTTTTCATTTTCCACTAAAGAAATTTTTTCAACATAAATTTTTTTTTTGAGAATTTTTCATGTTTTAGTCATGAGACTATAGTTTTACCTATTTTTTCATTTTCCACGAAAAAACATTTTTCAACATGAAATTTTTTTTGAGAATTTTTCATGTTTTACTCATGAGACGATAGTTTTACCTCTTTTTTCATTTGCCACGAAAAACATTTTTCAACATGAAATTTTTTTTTCAGAATTTTTCATGTTTTACTCATAAGACGATGGCTTTACCTATTTTTTATCTTCCAGGGAAAAACATTTTTCAACATGAAATTTTTTTTGAGAATTTTTCATGTTTTAGGCATAAAACTATAGTCTCATGAATTTTTTCATTTTCCACAAAATTTTTTTTCAACATTAATAATTTTTTTGAGAATTTTTCATGTTTTAGTCATGAGACTATAGGTTTACCTTCTTTTTCATAGTTTTACCTTTTTGTTCATTTTCCACAGAAAAACATTTTTCAAGATAAAATTTTTTTTTTAGAATTTTTCATGTTTTTGTCATGAGACTATAGTTTTACCTTTTTCTTCATTTTCCACAGAAAAACATTTTTCAAGATAAAATATTTTTTGAAAATTTTTCATGTTTTACTCATAAGACTATAGTTTTACCTATTTTTTCATTTTCCATGGAAAAACATTTTTCAACATAAAATTTTTTTTCAACATTTTTCATGTTTTAGGCATAAAACTATAGTCTCATGTTTTTTTTCATTTTCCACTAAAATTTTTTTCAAGATAAAATGTTTTTTGAAAATTTTTCATGTTTTACTCATAAGACTATAATTTTACCTCTTTTTTCATTTGCCACGAAAAACATTTTTCAACATGAAATTTTTTTTTCAGAATTTTTCATGTTTTACTCATAAGACGATGGCTTTACCTATTTTTTTATCTTCCAGGGAAAAACATTTTTCAACATAAAATTTTTTCATGTTTTAGGCATAAAACTATAGTCTCATGTATTTTTTCATTTTCCACAAAATTTTTTTTCAACATTAATAATTTTTTTGAGAATTTTTCATGTTTTAGTCCTGAGACTATAGGTTTACCTTCTTTTTCATTTTCCACGGAAAAACATTTTTCAACATGAAATTTTTTTTGAGAATTTTTCATGTTTTACTCATAAGACGATAGTTTTACCTATTTTTTCATTTTCCACGGAAAAATATTTTTCAACATGAAATTTTTTTTCTGAATTTTTCATATTTTAGTCATAAGACGATGGCTTTACCTATTTTTTCATTTTCAACAAAACATTTTTTTTCAACATAAACATTTTTTTTTAACATTTTTCATGTTTTAGTCATGAGACTATAGTTTTACCTATTTTTTCATTTTCCATGGAAAAACATTTTTCAACATGAAATTTTTTTTCAACATTTTTCATGCTTTAGGCATAAAACTATAGTCTCATGTATTTTTTCATTTTCCACTAAAATTTTTTTTCCACATTTTTAATTTTTTTTAGAATTTTTCATGTTTTAGTCATGAGACTATAGGTTTACCTTCTTTTTCATTTTCCACGGAAAAACATTTTTCAACATAAAAATTTTTTTTGAGAATTTTTCATGTTTTACTCATAAGACGATGGCTTTACCTTTTTTCTTCATTTTCCACAAAAAAATTTTTTTCAACATCAAATTTTTTTTGAGAATTTTTCATGTTTTAGTCATGAGACTATAGTTTTACCTATTTTTTTATTTTCCACGGAAAAACATTTTTCAACATCAAATTTTTTTTGAGAATTTTTCATGTTTTACTCATAAGATGATGGCTTTTCCTATTTTTTCATTTTCCACTAAAGAAATTTTTTCAAAATAAAATTTTTTTTTGAGAATTTTTCATGTTTTAGTCATGAGACTATAGTTTTACCTATTTTTTCATTTTCCACGGAAAAACATTTTTCAACATGAAATTTTTTTTGAGAATTTTTCATTTTTTACTCATGAGACGATAGTTTTACCTATTTTTTCATTTGCCACGAAAAACATTTTTCAACATGAAATTTTTTTTTCGGAATTTTTCATGTTTTTGTCATGAGATTATAGTTTTACCTTTTTCTTCCTTTTCCACAGAAAAACATTTTTCAAGATAAAATATTTTTTGAAAATTTTTCATGTTTTACTCATAAGACTATAGTTTTACCTATTTTTTCATTTTCCATGGAAAAACATTTTTCAACATAACATTTTTTTTCAACATTTTTCATGTTTTAGGCATAAAACTATAGTCTCATGTATTTTTTCATTTTCCACTAAAAATTTTTTTCAATAGTTATAATTTTTTTGAGAATTTTTCATGTTTCAGTCATGAGACTATAGTTTTACCTTCTTTTTCATTTTCCACGGAAAAACATTTTTCAACATGAAATTTTTTTTGAGAATTTTTCATTTTTTACTCATGAGACGATAGTTTTACCTATTTTTTCATTTTCCACAAAAAAAATTTTTTCAACATGAATTTTTTTTTAAAGAATTTTTCATGTTTTTGTCATGAGACTATAGTTTTAACTTTTTCTTCATTTTCCACAGAAAAAAATTTTTCAAGATGAAATATTTTTTGAAAATTTTTCATGTTTTACTCATAAGACTATAGTTTTACCTATTTTTTCATTTTCCATGGAAAAACATTTTTCAACATGAAATTTTTTTTCAACATTTTTCATGTTTTAGGCATAAAACTATTGTCTCATGTATTTTTTCATTTTCCACTAAAATTTTTTTCAAGATAAAATATTTTTTGAAAATTTTTCATGTTTTACTCATAAGACTATAGTTTTACCTATTTTTTCATTTTCCATGGAAAAACATTTTTCAACATAAAATTTTTTTTCAACATTTTTCATGTTTTAGGCATAAAACTATAGTCTCATGTATTTTTTCATTTTCCACAAAAAATTTTTTTCAATACTTATAATTTTTTGGAGAATTTTTCATGTTTTAGTCATGAGACTATAGTTTTGCCTATTTTTTCATTTTCCACGGAAAAACATTTTTCAACATGAAATTTTTTTTTCAGAATTTTTCATGTTTTACTCATAAGACGATGGCTTTACCTATTTTTTCATTTTCCACCAAAGAAATTTTTTCAACATGAATTTTTTTTTTGAGAATTTTTCATGTTTTAGTCATGAGACTATAGTTTTACCTATTTTTTCATTTTCCACGAAAAAACATTTTTCAACATGAAATTTTTTTTGAGAATTTTTCATGTTTTACTCATGAGACGATAGTTTTACCTCTTTTTTCATTTGCCACGAAAAACATTTTTCAACATGAAATTTTTTTTTCAGAATTTTTCATGTTTTACTTATAAGACGATGGCTTTACCTATTTTTTCATTTTCCACAAAAAAACATTTTTCAAGATAAAATATTTTTTGAAAATTTTTCATGTTTTACTCATAAGACTAGTTTTACCTATTTTTTCATTTTCCATGGAAAAACATTTTTCTACATGAAATTTTTTTTCTACATTTTTCATGTTTTAGGCATAAAACTATAGTCTCATGTATTTTTTCATTTTCCACTAAAATTTTTTTTCAATATTTATAATTTTTTTGAGAATTTTTCATGTTTTAGTCATGAGACTATAGGTTTACCTTCTTTTTCATTTTCCACGGAAAAACATTTTTCAACATAAAATTTTTTTTTCAGAATTTTTCATGTTTTAGTCATAAGACGATGGCTTTACCTATTTTTCCATTTTCCACAAAAAAAATTTTTTCAACATGAAATTTTTTTTCAACATTTTTCATGTTTTAGGCATAAAACTATAGTCTCATGTATTTTTTCATTTTCCACTAAAATTTTTTTCAAGATAAAATATTTTTAGAAAATTTTTCATGTTTTACTCATAAGACTATAGTTTTACCTATTTTTTCATTTTCCATGGAAAAACATTTTTCAACATAACATTGTTTTTCAACATTTTTCATGTTTTAGGCATAAAACTATAGTCTCATGTATTTTTTCATTTTCCACAAAAAAATTTTTCAAGATAAAATATTTTTTGAAAATTTTTCATGTTTTACTCATAAGACTATAATTTTACCTATTTTTTCATTTTCCATGGAAAAACATTTTTCAACATGAAATTTTTTTTCAACATTTTTCATGTTTTAGGCATAAAACTATAGTCTCATGTATTTTTTCATTTTCCACTAAAAATTTTTTCAATAGTTATAATTTTTTTGAGAATTTTTCATGTTTTAGTCATGAGACTATAGTTTTACCTATTTTTTCATTTTCCACGGAAAAACATTTTTCAACATGAAATTTTTTTTGAGAATTTTTCATGTTTTACTCATGAGATGATGGCTTTTCCTATTTTTTCATTTTCCACTAAAGAAATTTTTTCAACATGAAATTTTTTTTAGAGAATTTTTCATGTTTTAGTCATGAGACTATAGTTTTACCTATTTTTTCATTTTCCACGGAAAAACATTTTTCAACATGAAATTTTTTTTGAGAATTTTTCATGTTTTACTCATGAGACGATAGTTTTACCTATTTTTTCATTTGCCACGAAAAACATTTTTCAACATGAAATTTTTTTTTCAGAATTTTTCATGTTTTACCCATAAGACTATAGTTTTACCTATTTTTTCATTTTCCATGGAAAAACATTTTTCAACATGAAATTTTTTTTCAACATTTTTCATGTTTTAGGCATAAAACTATAGTCTCATGTATTTTTTCATTTTCCACTAAAAATTTTTTTCAATAGTTATAATTTTTTTGAGAATTTTTCACGTTTTAGTCATGAGACTATAGTTTTACCTATTTTTTTATTTTCCACGGAAAAACATTTTTCAACATCAAATTTTTTTTGAGAATTTTTCATGTTTTACTCATAAGATGATGGCTTTTCCTATTTTTTCATTTTCCACTAAAGAAATTTTTTCAAAATAAAATTTTTTTTTGAGAATTTTTCATGTTTTAGTCATGAGACTATAGTTTTACCTATTTTTTCATTTTCCACGGAAAAACATTTTTCAACATGAAATTTTTTTTGAGAATTTTTCATTTTTTACTCATGAGACGATAGTTTTACCTATTTTTTCATTTGCCACGAAAAACATTTTTCAACATGAAATTTTTTTTTCGGAATTTTTCATGTTTTTGTCATGAGATTATAGTTTTACCTTTTTCTTCCTTTTCCACAGAAAAACATTTTTCAAGATAAAATATTTTTTGAAAATTTTTCATGTTTTACTCATAAGACTATAGTTTTACCTATTTTTTCATTTTCCATGGAAAAACATTTTTCAACATAACATTTTTTTTCAACATTTTTCATGTTTTAGGCATAAAACTATAGTCTCATGTATTTTTTCATTTTCCACTAAAATTTTTTTTCAATAGTTATAATTTTTTTGAGAATTTTTCATGTTTCAGTCATGAGACTATAGTTTTACCTTCTTTTTCATTTTCCACGGAAAAACATTTTTCAACATGAAATTTTTTTTGAGAATTTTTCATTTTTTACTCATGAGACGATAGTTTTACCTATTTTTTCATTTTCCACAAAAAAAATTTTTTCAACATGAATTTTTTTTTTAAGAATTTTTCATGTTTTTGTCATGAGACTATAGTTTTAACTTTTTCTTCATTTTCCACAGAAAAAAATTTTTCAAGATGAAATATTTTTTGAAAATTTTTCATGTTTTACTCATAAGACTATAGTTTTACCTATTTTTTCATTTTCCATGGAAAAACATTTTTCAACATGAAATTTTTTTTCAACATTTTTCATGTTTTAGGCATAAAACTATTGTCTCATGTATTTTTTCATTTTCCACTAAAATTTTTTTCAAGATAAAATATTTTTTGAAAATATTTCATGTTTTACTCATAAGACTATAGTTTTACCTATTTTTTCATTTTCCATGGAAAAACATTTTTCAACATAAAATTTTTTTTCAACATTTTTCATGTTTTAGGCATAAAACTATAGTCTCATGTATTTTTTCATTTTCCACTAAAAATTTTTTTCAATACTTATAATTTTTTGGAGAATTTTTCATGTTTTAGTCATGAGACTATAGTTTTACCTATTTTTTCATTTTCCACGGAAAAACATTTTTCAACATGAAATTTTTTTTTCAGAATTTTTCATGTTTTACTCATAAGACGATGGCTTTACCTATTTTTTCATTTTCCACTAAAGAAATTTTTTCAACATGAATTTTTTTTTTGAGAATTTTTCATGTTTTAGTCATGAGACTATAGTTTTACCTATTTTTTCATTTTCCACGAAAAAACATTTTTCAACATGAAATTTTTTTTGAGAATTTTTCATGTTTTACTCATGAGACGATAGTTTTACCTCTTTTTTCATTTGCCACGAAAAACATTTTTCAACATGAAATTTTTTTTTGAGAATTTTTCATGTTTTACTCATAAGACGATGGCTTTACCTATTTTTTCATTTTCCACAAAAAAATTTTTTCAACATGAATTTTTTTTTTGAGAATTTTTCATGTTTTAGTCATGAGACTATAGTTTTACCTATTTTTTCATTTTCCACGAAAAAACATTTTTCAACATGAAATTTTTTTTGAGAATTTTTCATGTTTTACTCATGAGACGATAGTTTTACCTCTTTTTTCATTTGCCACGAAAAACATTTTTCAACATGAAATTTTTTTTTGAGAATTTTTCATGTTTTACTCATAAGACGATGGCTTTACCTATTTTTTCATTTTCCACAAAAAAATTTTTTCAACATGAAATTTTTTTTGGAGAATTTTTCATGTTTTAGTCATGAGACTATAGTTTTACCAATTTTTTCATTTTCCACGGAAAAACATTTTTCAACATGAAATTTTTTTTGAGAATTTTTCATGTTTTACTCATGAGACGATAGTTTTACCTATTTTTTCATTTGCCACGAAAAACATTTTTCAACATGAAATTTTTTTTTCAGAATTTTTCATGTTTTACTCATAAGACGATGGCTTTACCTATTTTTTCATTTTCCACCAAAAAAATTTTTTCAACATGAATTTTTTTTTGTTGAATTTTTCATGTTTTTGTCATGAGACTATAGTTTTACCTTTTTCTTCATTTTCCACAGAAAAACTTTTTTCAAGATAAAATATTTTTTGAAAATTTTTCATGTTTTACTCATAAGACTATAGTTTTACCTATTTTTTCATTTTCCATGGAAAAACATTTTTCAACATGAAATTTTTTTTCAACATTTTTCATGTTTTAGGCATAAAACTATAGTCTCATGTATTTTTTCATTTTCCACTAAAATTTTTTTTCAATAGTTATAATTTTTTTGAGAATTTTTCATGTTTTAGTCATGAGACTATAGTTTTACCTATTTTTTCATTTTCCACGGAAAAACATTTTTCAACATGAAATTTTTTTTGAGAATTTTTCATGTTTTACTAATAAGATGATGGCTTTTCCTATTTTTTCATTTTCCACTAAAGAAATTTTTTCAACATAAAATTTTTTTTTGAGAATTTTTCATGTATTAGTCATGAGACTATAGTTTTACCTATTTTTTCATTTTCCACGGAAAAACGTTTTTCAACATGAAATTTTTTTTGAGAATTTTTCATGTTTTACTCATGAGACGATAGTTTTACCTATTTTTTCATTTGCCACGAAAAACATTTTTCAACATGAAATTTTTTTTTCAGAATTTTTCATGTTTTACTCATAAGACTATAGTTTTACCTATTTTTTCATTTTCCATGGAAAAACATTTTTCAACATGAAATTTTTTTTCAACATTTTTCATGTTTTAGGCATAAAACTATAGTCTCATGTATTTTTTCATTTTTCACTAAAAAATTTTTTCAATAGTTATAATTTTTTGGAGAATTTTTCATGTTTTAGTCATGAGACTATAGGTTTACCTTCTTTTTCATTTTCCACGGAAAAACATTTTTCAACATGAAATTTTTTTTGAGAATTTTTCATGTTTTACTCATGAGACGATAGTATTACCTATTTTTTCATTTGCCACGAAAAACATTTTTCAACATGAAATTTTTTTTTGAGAATTTTTCATGTTTTACTCATGAGACGATAGTTTTACCTTTTTTTTCATTTGCCACGAAAAACATTTTTCAACATGAAATTTTTTTTTCAGAATTTTTCATGTTTTACTCATAAGACGATGGCTTTACCTATTTTTTCATTTCCACTAAAAAAAATTTTTCAACATAAAATTTTTTTTTGAGAATTTTTCATGTTTTAGTCATGAGACTATAGTTTTACCTATTTTTTCATTTTCCACGGAAAAACATTTTTCAACATGAAATTTTTTTTTTCAGAATTTTTCATGTTTTACTCATAAGACGATGGCTTTACCTATTTTTTCATTTTCCACAAAAAAAATTTTTTCAACATAAAATTTTTTTTGAGAATTTTTCATGTTTTTGTCATGAGACTATAGTTTTACCTTTTTCTTCATTTTCCACAGAAAAAAATTTTTCAAGATAAAATATTTTTTGAAAATTTTTCATGTTTTACTCATAAGTCTAGTTTTACCTATTTTTTCATTTTCCATGGAAAAACATTTTTCAAAAATAAAATTTTTTTTCAACATTTTTCATGTTTTAGGCATAAAACTATAGTCTCATGTATTTTTTCATTTTCCACTAAAAATTTTTTTCAATAGTTATAATTTTTTTGAGAATTTTTCATGTTTCAGTCATGAGACTATAGTTTTACGTTCTTTTTCATTTTCCACGGAAAAACATTTTTCAACATGAAATTTTTTTTGAGAATTTTTCATTTTTTACTCATGAGACGATAGTTTTACCTATTTTTTCATTTTCCACGGAAAAACATTTTTCAACATGAAATTTTTTTTGAGAATTTTTCATTTTTTACTCATGAGACGATAGTTTTACCTATTTTTTCATTTTCCACAAAAAAAATTTTTTCAACATGAATTTTTTTTTTAAGAATTTTTCATGTTTTTGTCATGAGACTATAGTTTTACCTTTTTCTTCATTTTCCACAGAAAAAATTTTTTCAAGATGAAATATTTTTTGAAAATTTTTCATGTTTTACTCATAAGACTATAGTTTTACCTATTTTTTCATTTTCCATGGAAAAACATTTTTCAACATGAAATTTTTTTTCAACATTTTTCATGTTTTAGGCATAAAACTATTGTCTCGTATTTTTTCATTTTCCACTAAAATTTTTTTCAAGATAAAATATTTTTTGAAAATTTTTCATGTTTTACTCATAAGACTATAGTTTTACCTATTTTTTCATTGTCCATGGAAAAACATTTTTCAACATAAAATTTTTTTTCAACATTTTTCATGTTTTAGGCATAAAACTATAGTCTCATGTATTTTTTCATTTTCCACAAAAATTTTTTTTCAATAGTTATAATTTTTTGGAGAATTTTTCATGTTTTAGTCATGAGACTATAGTTTTACCTATTTTTTCATTTTCCACGGAAAAACATTTTTCAACATGAAATTTTTTTTTCAGAATTTTTCATGTTTTACTCATAAGACGATGGCTTTACCTATTATTTCATTTGCCACGAAAAACATTTTTCAACATGAAATTTTTTTTTCAGAATTTTTCATGTTTTACTCATAAGACGATGGCTTTACCTATTTTTTCATTTTCCACGGAAAAACATTTTTCAACATTAAATTTTTTTTGAGAATTTTTCATGTTTTACTCATGAGACGATAGTTTTACCTATTTTTTCATATGCCACGAAAAACATTTTTCAACATAAAATTTTTTTTTGAGAATTTTTCTTGTTTTAGTCATGAGACTATAGTTTTACCTATTTTTTCATTTTCCACGGAAAAACATTTTTCAACATGAAATTTTTTTTTTCAGAATTTTTCATGTTTTACTCATAAGACGATGGCTTTACCTATTTTTTCATTTTCCACTAAAAAAATTTTTTCAACATACAATTTTTTTTTGAGAATTTTTCATGTTTTAGTCATGAGACTTAGTTTTACCTATTTTTTCATTTTCCACGGAAAAAAAATTTTCAACATGAAATTTTTTTTTTCAGAATTTTTCATGTTTTACTCATGAGACGATAGTTTTACCTATTTTTTCATTTTCCACGAAAAACATTTTTCAACATGAAATTTTTTTTTCAGAATTTTTCATGTTTTACTCATAAGACGATGGCTTTACCTATTTTTTCATTTTCCACAAAAAAAATTTTTTCAACATAAAATTTTTTTTCAACATTTTTCATGTTTTAGGCATAAAACTATAGTCTCATGTATTTTTTCATTTTCCACTAAAAATTTTTTCAAGATAAAATATTTTTTGAAAATTTTTCATGTTTTACTCATAAGACTATAGTTTTACCTATTTTATCATTTTCCATGGAAAAACATTTTTCAACATAAACTTTTTTTTTCAACATTTTTCATGTTTTAGGCATAAAACTATAGTCTCATGTATTTTTTCATTTTCCACAAAAAATTTTTTTCAATAGTTATAATTTTTTTGAGAATTTTTCATGTTTTAGTCATGAGACTATAGTTTTACCTATTTTTTCATTTTCCACGGAAAAACATTTTTCAACATGAAATTTTTTTTTTCAGAATTTTTCATGTTTTACTCATGAGACGATAGTTTTACCTATTTTTTCATTTTCCACGAAAAACATTTTTCAACATGAAATTTTTTTTCAGAATTTTTCATGTTTTACTCATAAGACGATGGCTTTACCTATTTTTTCATTTTCCATAAAAAAAAATTTTTCAACATGAAATTTTTTTTTGAGAATTTTTCATGTTTTAGTCATGAGACTATAGTTTTACCTATTTTTTCATTTTCCACGGAAAAACATTTTTCAACATGAAATTTTTTTTGAGTTTTTTTCATTTTTTACTCATGAGACGATAGTTTTACCTATTTTTTCATTTTCCACAAAAAAACATTTTTCAAGATAAAATATTTTTTGAAAATTTTTCATGTTTTACTCATGAGACGATAGTTTTACCTATTTTTTCATTTGCCACGAAAAACATTTTTCAACATGAAATTTTTTTTGGAGAGTTTTTCATGTTTTAGTCATGAGACTATAGTTTTACCTATTTTTTCATTTTCCACGGAAAAACATTTTTCAACATGAAATTTTTTTTGAGAATTTTTCATGTTTTACTCATGAGACGATGGCTTTACCTTTTTGTTCATTTTCCACAGAAAAACATTTTTCAAGATAAATTTTTTTTTTTAGAATTTTTCATGTTTTAGTCATGAGACTATAGTTTTACCTATTTTTTCATTTTCCACGAAAAAACATTTTTCAACATGAAATTTTTTTTGAGAATTTTTCATGTTTTACTCATGAGACGATAGTTTTACCTCTTTTTTCATTTGCCACGAAAAACATTTTTCAACATGAAATTTTTTTTTCAGAATTTTTCATGTTTTACTTATAAGACGATGGCTTTACCTATTTTTTCATTTTCCACAAAAAAACATTTTTCAAGATAAAATATTTTTTGAAAATTTTTCATGTTTTACTCATAAGACTAGTTTTACCTATTTTTTCATTTTCCATGGAAAAACATTTTTCTACATGAAATTTTTTTTCTACATTTTTCATGTTTTAGGCATAAAACTATAGTCTCATGTATTTTTTCATTTTCCACTAAAATTTTTTTTCAATATTTATAATTTTTTTGAGAATTTTTCATGTTTTAGTCATGAGACTATAGGTTTACCTTCTTTTTCATTTTCCACGGAAAAACATTTTTCAACATAAAATTTTTTTTTCAGAATTTTTCATGTTTTAGTCATAAGACGATGGCTTTACCTATTTTTCCATTTTCCACAAAAAAAATTTTTTCAACATAAAATTTTTTTTCAACATTTTTCATGTTTTAGGCATAAAACTATAGTCTCATGTATTTTTTCATTTTCCACTAAAATTTTTTTCAAGATAAAATATTTTTAGAAAATTTTTCATGTTTTACTCATAAGACTATAGTTTTACCTATTTTTTCATTTTCCATGGAAAAACATTTTTCAACATAACATTGTTTTTCAACATTTTTCATGTTTTAGGCATAAAACTATAGTCTCATGTATTTTTTCATTTTCCACAAAAAATTTTTTCAAGATAAAATATTTTTTGAAAATTTTTCATGTTTTACTCATAAGTCTATAATTTTACCTATTTTTTCATTTTCCATGGAAAAACATTTTTCAACATGAAATTTTTTTTCAACATTTTTCATGTTTTAGGCATAAAACTATAGTCTCATGTATTTTTTCATTTTCCACTAAAAATTTTTTCAATAGTTATAATTTTTTTGAGAATTTTTCATGTTTTAGTCATGAGACTATAGTTTTACCTATTTTTTCATTTTCCACGGAAAAACATTTTTCAACATGAAATTTTTTTTGAGAATTTTTCATGTTTTACTCATGAGATGATGGCTTTTCCTATTTTTTCATTTTCCACTAAAGAAATTTTTTCAACATGAAATTTTTTTTAGAGAATTTTTCATGTTTTAGTCATGAGACTATAGTTTTACCTATTTTTTCATTTTCCACGGAAAAACATTTTTCAACATGAAATTTTTTTTGAGAATTTTTCATGTTTTACTCATGAGACTATAGTTTTACCTATTTTATCATTTTCCATGGAAAAACATTTTTCAACATAAACTTTTTTTTTCAACATTTTTCATGTTTTAGGCATAAAACTATAGTCTCATGTATTTTTTCATTTTCCACAAAAAATTTTTTTCAATAGTTATAATTTTTTTGAGAATTTTTCATGTTTTAGTCATGAGACTATAGTTTTACCTATTTTTTCATTTTCCACGGAAAAACATTTTTCAACATGAAATTTTTTTTTTCAGAATTTTTCATGTTTTACTCATGAGACGATAGTTTTACCTATTTTTTCATTTTCCACGAAAAACATTTTTCAACATGAAATTTTTTTTCAGAATTTTTCATGTTTTACTCATAAGACGATGGCTTTACCTATTTTTTCATTTTCCATAAAAAAAAATTTTTCAACATGAAATTTTTTTTTGAGAATTTTTCATGTTTTAGTCATGAGACTATAGTTTTACCTATTTTTTCATTTTCCACGGAAAAACATTTTTCAACATGAAATTTTTTTTGAGTTTTTTTCATTTTTTACTCATGAGACGATAGTTTTACCTATTTTTTCATTTTCCACAAAAAAACATTTTTCAAGATAAAATATTTTTTGAAAATTTTTCATGTTTTACTCATGAGACGATAGTTTTACCTATTTTTTCATTTGCCACGAAAAACATTTTTCAACATGAAATTTTTTTTGGAGAATTTTTCATGTTTTAGTCATGAGACTATAGTTTTACCTATTTTTTCATTTTCCACGGAAAAACATTTTTCAACATGAAATTTTTTTTGAGAATTTTTCATGTTTTACTCATGAGACGATGGCTTTACCTTTTTGTTCATTTTCCACAGAAAAACATTTTTCAAGATAAATTTTTTTTTTTAGAATTTTTCATGTTTTAGTCATGAGACTATAGTTTTACCTATTTTTTCATTTTCCACGAAAAAACATTTTTCAACATGAAATTTTTTTTGAGAATTTTTCATGTTTTACTCATGAGACGATAGTTTTACCTCTTTTTTCATTTGCCACGAAAAACATTTTTCAACATGAAATTTTTTTTTCAGAATTTTTCATGTTTTACTTATAAGACGATGGCTTTACCTATTTTTTCATTTTCCACAAAAAAACATTTTTCAAGATAAAATATTTTTTGAAAATTTTTCATGTTTTACTCATAAGACTAGTTTTACCTATTTTTTCATTTTCCATGGAAAAACATTTTTCTACATGAAATTTTTTTTCTACATTTTTCATGTTTTAGGCATAAAACTATAGTCTCATGTATTTTTTCATTTTCCACTAAAATTTTTTTTCAATATTTATAATTTTTTTGAGAATTTTTCATGTTTTAGTCATGAGACTATAGGTTTACCTTCTTTTTCATTTTCCACGGAAAAACATTTTTCAACATAAAATTTTTTTTTCAGAATTTTTCATGTTTTAGTCATAAGACGATGGCTTTACCTATTTTTCCATTTTCCACAAAAAAAATTTTTTCAACATAAAATTTTTTTTCAACATTTTTCATGTTTTAGGCATAAAACTATAGTCTCATGTATTTTTTCATTTTCCACTAAAATTTTTTTCAAGATAAAATATTTTTAGAAAATTTTTCATGTTTTACTCATAAGACTATAGTTTTACCTATTTTTTCATTTTCCATGGAAAAACATTTTTCAACATAACATTGTTTTTCAACATTTTTCATGTTTTAGGCATAAAACTATAGTCTCATGTATTTTTTCATTTTCCACAAAAAATTTTTTCAAGATAAAATATTTTTTGAAAATTTTTCATGTTTTACTCATAAGACTATAATTTTACCTATTTTTTCATTTTCCATGGAAAAACATTTTTCAACATGAAATTTTTTTTCAACATTTTTCATGTTTTAGGCATAAAACTATAGTCTCATGTATTTTTTCATTTTCCACTAAAAATTTTTTCAATAGTTATAATTTTTTTGAGAATTTTTCATGTTTTAGTCATGAGACTATAGTTTTACCTATTTTTTCATTTTCCACGGAAAAACATTTTTCAACATGAAATTTTTTTTGAGAATTTTTCATGTTTTACTCATGAGATGATGGCTTTTCCTATTTTTTCATTTTCCACTAAAGAAATTTTTTCAACATGAAATTTTTTTTAGAGAATTTTTCATGTTTTAGTCATGAGACTATAGTTTTACCTATTTTTTCATTTTCCACGGAAAAACATTTTTCAACATGAAATTTTTTTTGAGAATTTTTCATGTTTTACTCATGAGACGATAGTTTTACCTATTTTTTCATTTTCCATGGAAAAACATTTTTCAACATGAAATTTTTTTTCAACATTTTTCATGTTTTAGGCATAAAACTATAGTCTCATGTATTTTTTCATTTTCCACAAAAAATTTTTTTCAATAGTTATAATTTTTTTGAGAATTTTTCACGTTTTAGTCATGAGACTATAGTTTTACCTATTTTTTCATTTTCCACGGAAAAACATTTTTCAACATGAAATTTTTTTTTCAGAATTTTTCATGTTTTACTCATAAGACGATGGCTTTACCTATTTTTTCATTTTCCACCAAAAAATTTTTTTCAACATGAAATTTTTTTTGGAGAATTTTTCATGTTTTAGTCATGAGACTATAGTTTTACCTATTTTTTCATTTTCCACGGAAAAACATTTTTCAACATGAAATTTTTTTTGAGAATTTTTCATGTTTTACTCATGAGACGATGGCTTTACCTTTTTGTTCATTTTCCACAGAAAAACATTTTTCAAGATAAATTTTTTTTTTTAGAATTTTTCATGTTTTTGTCATGAGACTATAGTTTTACCTTTTTCTTCATTTTCCACAGAAAAACATTTTTCAAGATAAAATATTTTTTGAAAATTTTTCATGTTTTACTCATCAGACTATAATTTTACCTATTTTTTCATTTTCCATGGAAAAACATTTTTCAACATAAAATTTTTTTTCAACATTTTTCATGTTTTAGGCATAAAACTATAGTCTCATGTATTTTTTCATTTTCCACTAAAATATTTTTCAAGATAAAATGTTTTTTGAAAATTTTTCATGTTTTACTCATAAGACTATAATTTTACCTATTTTTTCATTTTCCATGAAAAACATTTTTCAACATAAAATTTTTTTTCAACATTTTTCATGTTTTAGGCAGAAAACTATAGTCTCATGTATTTTTTCATTTTCCACTAAAAATTTTTTTCAATAGTTATAATTTTTTTGAGAATTTTTCATGTTTTAGTCATGAGACTATAGTTTTACCTATGTTTTCATTTTCCACGGAAAAACATTTTTCAACATGAAATTTTTTTTGAGAATTTGTCATGTTTTACTCATAAGATGATGGCTTTACCTATTTTTTCATTTTCCACTAAAGAAATTTTTTCAACATAAATTTTTTTTTTGAGAATTTTTCATGTTTTAGTCATGAGACTATAGTTTTACCTATTTTTTCATTTTCCACGAAAAAACATTTTTCAACATGAAATTTTTTTTGAGAATTTTTCATGTTTTACTCATGAGACGATAGTTTTACCTCTTTTTTCATTTGCCACGAAAAACATTTTTCAACATGAAATTTTTTTTTCAGAATTTTTCATGTTTTACTCATAAGACGATGGCTTTACCTATTTTTTATCTTCCAGGGAAAAACATTTTTCAACATGAAATTTTTTTTGAGAATTTTTCATGTTTTAGGCATAAAACTATAGTCTCATGAATTTTTTCATTTTCCACAAAATTTTTTTTCAACATTAATAATTTTTTTGAGAATTTTTCATGTTTTAGTCATGAGACTATAGGTTTACCTTCTTTTTCATAGTTTTACCTTTTTGTTCATTTTCCACAGAAAAACATTTTTCAAGATAAAATTTTTTTTTTAGAATTTTTCATGTTTTTGTCATGAGACTATAGTTTTACCTTTTTCTTCATTTTCCACAGAAAAACATTTTTCAAGATAAAATATTTTTTGAAAATTTTTCATGTTTTACTCATAAGACTATAGTTTTACCTATTTTTTCATTTTCCATGGAAAAACATTTTTCAACATAAAATTTTTTTTCAACATTTTTCATGTTTTAGGCATAAAACTATAGTCTCATGTTTTTTTTCATTTTCCACTAAAATTTTTTTCAAG